>NC_060274.1:132204666-132387723 GCF_021613505.1 Equus quagga | reverse complement strand
GGAGGGTCGCCTGAGGGAGTGAGGGGGCTGGGGAGGGTCGCCTGAGGGAGTGAGGGGCGCGGGGCAGGGGTGGGGGGGCTCCCTAGAGCTGAGAGGGGCTTGGCCCAGGCCCCTCCCGGTGCTCGCGCGCGATGCTGAGCGGGACTCGCGCCTGCCTCAGCGTCCTCCGCCAGCGGCCGGCGTCCCCTGGTCCCCTCCCCTGGTCTCCTCCCGCGAGGCCCCTGCCCGAGCGCTCCGCGCTCGCAGACGCGCGGCCTCAGCCCCTCCCGCCTCGGAGTGGGGATGGGCGCCGCCAGCGCCCTTGGCGACCGGCTGGGGTGGGGTGCGCCCGCCGCGTGTTGGAGCCGCGTGCGCCGCGGGCGGGCGGTGCCGGAGGGCCGCACCGGGAGGCCGCCCACTTGGACAGGACCCGCCCGCGCGGCCTGGGGCGACCGAGAGGGGACGCGCGGCCGGGGGTCTTCTCTCTCACCCAGCCCTCCGCGCCGCGCCGATCCTGCCCTGCCTCAGCCTCCCATCTGCGTCTTCACCGCGTGGACCCTCTACCGCCATCCTTGTAATCAGACATTTTCCTTCTGACAGAAGTGGAAGGAAGAGGGAAGGGGAAGTGTTCCTGACGGGCTGAGCCCGGAGTTAGCTCTCTTCGGACACGGCCTTTTAAATTTTAACCCAGGAAGTGGCTGTCCCCCGTACCTCCCTCCTTTCTAATCTCGTTTGTTAAGGAGATTTACCGTAAAGCTCAGGTTTGAGCTTCAAGGCCAAGATTATCAAACGTAATGGATTAGAATAATAGGTGTTAAAAGAGTGAGTGCGAATTTAGGTGCATGGTGGTGGAGCGAGGACTCAGCTCAGCCACCCTGACCCCGCTCCCTTCCCGGGCTTGCCCTTCTCATCTCCAGTGGGCTTCACCTTCCCGTCCCAGACAGGAACTGCAGGGAGAGGTGTGTGAACAGTCTCCCCAGATTCCTGGCTAAGCAATTTCTCCCTTGCTTTCCTTGTTTCCTCGCACACTCCCTGGCCTGGTGGGCAGTGTGGCACAGCGTGGCAGTTAGAGCCAGAGCTGGTGCTTGGAAGGGACATCCTTGCTTCCTGGGGTGGAGTTCAGGGGTAGAGTGGTGATTCCTGTACCCCACATCCTGGAGTGCTGTTGTCAGACTTACTGGGTGTCCTGAGGGCCACTCCACACACACATCATCCTTGTTAGGTGAGCCCTGCTTGGGGAGGCTTGGGGCCTCGCTTGTTCTGGCTTGACCTTCAGGACCTTGCTCCAAACCAGCTATGAAGGCTGAGCTGTGCACCAGTACTGTTACTGGACTGTGTTCCTTCTTTCCTGTGGCTTGAACAGGTGTGTTACCTCGTGTGTGAGCTGTTTGCTCAGCTGGCCAGAAACCACCCTCCACGTACACATAGGTCATGGAGAACCAGAGTGAGCTGATCTCAGCCACTCTGTGTTCCAGAGAAGGTGGCTTCTATGAGATGAGCAGGAGGTTGGTTCTTGACTACTCTCTTTGCATTATAATTGCCGGTTTATAGCATTTTGCTGAAATCACAGAGAAAGGAAGAAGGGGGAGGTGGCTGATGCAGGGAGCTAAGGAAAACTCAAAAGATGGGAAGTATATGAAGAGAAGAAAATCGCGAGACTGTCTTGAACAAAGCTGCCTGATGCAGCAATGGTATTTTAGCTAGAAGCACAATTGAATCATATCCTTGAAAAGAGATGCCTTATTCCTCTTCCGTTCAGGGTGTGCCCCAAGGGAGCCTCCTGGTCACAGTCTTTGTGTGGGACAACATTGGGGGCCCAGACATCATAAGAACTGTTTCAAGGACTTCAGGTGATAGGTTTAACCTGCTACATTCCCTGTTTGATTGGAAATTGCTTGGTGCTATATCCAGATAGTGAGAGGTGTGGTCTTCCCATTTTGAGACCCAACCTGGGATAGCGTGTAGCCTTGTTTACCTTTATAAGCTCTCTACATCCTTGTCCATGTAGCCTTCCTATCCCTGCAACATCTTCACCCAGAGTGCTGCTGCCATATCCTCAGAATTCTCGTAAGCAGTCTCTAGAAAGTATAGGGGGAGCCGTGGTCACCCATGAGGGGCATATGCTGCCATTTTTCTCTTTCTTTAGCCATCTGCATCTTGTTTGATAATGGTCACACCAACTACATTGTTCCAAATAATGAGGCACAATGGAAGATGCACCCAGAGACCTTAAATCTGGCCTCAACCATGTCACTTGTAATCTATTTATTTAGCTATCAATACAACCTCAGGTTGAGGCCTACAGAACACACATGGTTCCTGGAGATTTGAGTATTTGCTCTTCGCTTACATTATAAGTTGTAGGTTAAAAAGAGGGGTCAGTTGTTACTAAGAACTAAGACCAGTTCTTTCTGAACAGGGTGCCTTGCTTTGAGCCAGGGGACTCGTTACATTTGGATAGTAAAAGAGCTTTTGATGAAACCTTAGATCAACAAAACTCCCATATCTGAGTTATTCTCATTGCTCTGAGACACGCTCCATGACACCATCTTATTTTCACAATAGCCATTAGCAGCATCCCGATGGCGGTGGATGTCCCACCTCTCCCTTTCTTCAAGGGTGTGCTTTCCCCTGATCGCTTGAGCTTCCTGCCCTTGCACCACGCGTTTTGCCTGTGTCTTTTCTGTGCAAAGGCTCCCTTATGGCACTTAGTGTGCCATTGTCTGTGATATTATTGTCAGAGGTGAATGGGGCAGGAATATGGCACCCCTTTTCGATGATATGATTCAACTTTTTTCTTGTAGCCAAAATACTATTACTGTGTCAGGCAGCATTGTCCCTGACAGTTTCACAATTCTCTTTGTATACTTCCATCTTTGAGTTTTTCTTTGCTCTTTCCTTCTGCTTTTTTCTGTGATTTCAGTACATCCTTTTGTTAGTTAGGTGTTCAGCACTTTTCTCTAATTCTGACTTGAATGTAAGCCCTTTGAATTTAAGCCATTCTTCGGTTACAGGGAGGCCAGTTTGTACACCTCAGGCAGCCCCATGTTTATAAGGGCCATCATATCAAAGATCTTCCTCCTTTTGCTGAGGAAATATGAATTTCATTTGCCAAAGGATAGAGTCAACCTTTCATGCAAATTTTGCTTGGAGAATGCAAAGTCAAACCTAACCAACATACCTAGCTTTGAAGACAAGTGTTTGTTTTCCTCCTTTGTTTTTGCCGCCCTCTTCCCTTTTGCCCACACATATTTTTCGTTCATAGTAAGCCCCCATGCAGAGCTGGGAAGGAAAGAGCGGCCAGGAGCAGGAGTAGGCTTTGTGGACTAGATGGCATGATTGTTAATTGTGAAACCAAAGCCCCCTTCCTGCCATAAAAGCACAAATCCATCTTTGCTTCTTGGAGTCCGGAGCCTTTGATCCTGTTGGTTGTATGGTAATGACAGCCTTCCCCTCCCCCAGAGCCGGAGCCCTGCTGCCTTCTCTGCTGTGAGCACTTCTCTGCCTGTTGTCTCTTCTCTCTCCTGTTCTGGCTCCTTCAGCCTCAGGTGCTGATGTCCCCATGCAGAAGGATTGGAATGCATGGAAAACCCAGGGCTTCTGGGAAAAGGAGGTGCCAGACAATGCGGTCACCCACGAGACCAGATGCATTGGGTGGAATTGTGACGTGGCTGTCCCCTGTGTCCAGAGATGGCAGTTAAATGTGTCAGACTTGGAAGGAATGTGCGGGGAGTAAAAGAAGTTTTTAAATGACTTTCTTTCTATGCTAAGCTTAGCTGTGCATCTCAGCTCTTTTTGTGCCTGGGTACCAATATCATCATCAGTGGTGCCCACCGAGCAGGTACAGGGCATGTGCTAAATTTGTAGTAGTCTGCCTTCTACTTTCCTCCATGGTGATGTTGGGCCCACGGCAGCACGCAAGCCAGGGATTTCTGTGTGCCATGAAATGTGCAGACTTGTTGGATCCCTGGCTTCCATGAAGAATGGTGATAGCAGTGCGGTGAATCTGCAGCTCAGGCTGAAATATGTGACTCAAAGCTCTTCACCCCAGGACATATGTTTTGATGAACTCTGTAGCTATCATTGATTCTTTTACATGATGATAATTTCTGCATTCTGGGTTTATTTTGTTACGTTTTTTACATGCAGTATTACCTAATTTGTGAATACTGTTATTCACCCACTTTTCTTTGGATTTTTCAAAGTTAGGAATAGGGGGTGGGGAAGAGTAGTAAAGTATGAAGGAGAGGTGGGGTCAGCTGGGCTATCATTATATACGGTTTTATTAAGAAAAGTTTCCATTACTGTGACCTCTTGGGACCTTACCTTAGAATTTCAAAATTCCTTATGAAAAACTATTTATAACTAAATGTGGAAAAAACTAAAAATAACCCTCTTGCTTTGGGTGGAAGATATTTAAGACATGCCTGGGTATATGCAAATATTGCTAGTTTAAGGATTCCTTGTGTATAGAGAGGTGAAAAAGAGCTTAAGAAATGGGCAGAAAGGGTTTTCATCCAGATGTATCCTGAGGTAGATGGGGCCCAGAGAGGCTCAGTTAACTAATAACCTATCTTATCTCTTCTGACAAAGATGTTTCGTTTCCCAAGAAAGCCAACAGCTGAATTCATGGCAGATAACCCTCTGCTCCACATAAAAGCACCTGGCAGCTATTTTCACATTAGTCTAAATTGACCTTCATAAATGTAGACCCAGCTGGACTTATTTTTTAATCTTGGTTGATAGGAAGCCAGAAACCCAAGAAGCAGAACACAGTCAATGCACTTTTTCTGCTGCCTGGAAACAGAGTTTGTTGAAGGAAGACGGAATTTTTTTCTCTTAAATTGTGCTGTCTCTAACTACTCTGCCCAACCACTATTTCAATATCTAGGGCAGGAAGTGAAGAGGTGTGGTTCTAGAAACACTTGTTCACATATTAAGTAATTTTTGTTTGTTAGTTGGTTTCTGCACTTATAAGTAGGTGACTCCATTATTCTAAGAAACTAGACTTTGGACTAGAGGTGCTGATGTTCGAAACATCAGGTTGCTCTGTCTTTAAAATGGTCTTTGGGGACTGGCCACATGGCCTCGTGGTTAAATTCAGCCTGCTCTGCTTTGGTGGGCTAGGTTCGGTTCCTGGGTGTGGACCTATAGCACTTGTTGGCAGCCATGCTGTGGCAGTGATGCACATACAAAATAGATGGAAGAATGGCCTGGATGTTAGCTTAGGGCGAATCTTCCTCAAGCAAAAAGAGGAAGATTGGTAACAGATGTTAACTCAGCGCCAATTTTCCCCACCAAAAAACCCCCAAAAAACCCCAAAAACCCAAAGGCCTCTGTGTATATGATGTGAAAAAAATAAGCAAGCCCTTTAGGGTTTTGTGATGATCACTCAGTGTTAACTCTCCTGTATGGAGGTAGATAAGAGGGCATTTTACTTATTTTGTTTTTATATATTCCCTCCAGTAGTATTGACTTGATTCAGAAAGGCAGGGACAGTCCCTCTCAGCACCAGTGACTAGTGATGGTTTCCATTAGGATGGTTCAAGCCATGGCAGGAGGGAGGGAATGGATGAGCTAATAGTTATGAAACAGTTCAGGGTGCTTTCTCTTTTTAATTTGATTAAAAATGATCATACAGTGAAATTGACTTTTTATTTTGGTATACCATTCTATGTATAGATTTTAAGGACAGGTTATAGAACAGTTTCATCACCCCGTCACTGCCTGGTGCTCTCCCTTTGTAGTGACAGCCTGCCTCTCCCTTTGTAGCAACCCCTGGAGCTCTCCACGTCTGGTTACTTGTACTCCCCAGAATAACCTTGACAGGTGAGCATTTCTATCTCCATTTTACAGATTGGAAGGCAGGCTTGGAGTGGCTAAGCAGCATATTATAGGATACCCAGTGCTGGGATTGGGTCCTAGGTCTGTGCCCTTCAGAGTCTCCTTTTGTTTCCAGTGGGTGATGCCAGGATGGGGCAGGGATAGTTCTGTAGGATGCAGGTCCTAGCAGAAGGATTCTGTGTGTTGTTAGAACATACTTCCCCAACTCTACAAGAACAGGGATGTCTGCCTCTTACTGTTGTAGGGACAGAGGTGGTTTTCATTTGTCAAATTGTCTTTCTCTAAGGAGCTTCAGAACCTCTAGGCTTGTTAGGCCTGTTCCAAGAGAATTTGAAAATGCCCTTTGGCCCTGGAGGGGCCAAATTTTGATTTTTTCAAATCAAACTTTGATTTTCTGAGTTGGGTTTTGTTTTGGGTGTCAGGTTCAATTACAGATGGTGTTGGACTTATGATGGTTTGACTTAACAATGTTTCGACTTTGCAATGGTGTGAAAGCAATACTCACTGAAACTGTACTTTGAATTTTGAAGTTTGATCTTTTCCTGGGCTAGTGATATGCATGCGGTCAGATACTCTCTTGTGATGCTGGTAAGGGGCAGCGAGCCACAGCTCCCAGTCAGCCACACAATCATGAGGGTAAACAACTGATACACTTAGAACCATTCTGCACCCATACAACCATTCTGTTTTTCACTTTCAGTACAGTATTCAATAAGTTACATGAGATGTTCAGCACTTTATTATAAAATAGGCTTTGTGTTAGGTGGTTTTGCCCAACCGTAGGCTAATGTAAGTGTTCTGAGCACATTAAGGTGGGCTAGGCTATGATGTTTGGTAGGTTAGGTGTATTTTAAACATTTTCAACTTTCGATATTTTCAACTTATGATGGGTTTATTGGGACATAACCCCATTGTAATTCGAGAAAGATCTGTACTTGGTTTGCCTATCTGAGGGAATTTTGATGTTTGGAAATGGATGACTGGTTTTTGGACTCTTTTAGTCTTCCCATGATGGCAGGAATGCAAGTGCTACCGTAGAATTCACTGCTTGATGTGTCCATAAACACTCTGTTCAGAATGCTTCTATCAGATTTTTAAAATGTCATAATTCAAACAGCAAAGAAGCTAGCTCTCATTTCATACTTGTTTCAACAAAAAGCCCACTTCAGAGTAAAGGATAAAAGAGAGATTACTCTTATAAGAAAATTTTAAGAGTAGGTTCCATCTAAGCTTACTATTTATAGTGGCAAATAGGCAAAGAGATGGCTCGTTTCAGTCACTCAGTGTTCTTTTCTGAGGTGTGCTGGTAGATGAAAGAACTAAACTTTCCCTCATGTGACGTGGGCATTCTGTGTCACTGTGTGGTTCTAAAAGCCCAGTTTGGTTTCTGATGTAATGTCCTACATGCAATACAAAGCAAGTGTTTGGAAATGGTTTGTTTGGTGGAAGAAATTTTCAGAAGAAAGGCTGACTTGGTTTCCAAAGGGAAAAGGACTTTATATTAATGGTGCAAGTTAATTCTGACTCCAACAGTGAAATGTGGTCAACTTGTAAATGGATGGAGCAGCCAATAAAATTGGCCATGGGAGGCTGATACTTTTTTCATTTGAGGCTGTGACTTTAATCCAGCTCAAAGCAGTAATTAACCTGTGGTACAGCTTGAAGCCAATTCAGTGATGGGTATGTTCTCTGAAATAGCCAGTACTTGAATGGCATCAGAGGAAGCATACCAGTGAAAGCACAGTTTCTCAGTAGTGGGCAGGGAATGGGAATCTGGGTCCATGAGTCGCTGTCCACTAGCCTTGCCACCTCAAGTCTTCTGTCCTGCAAAGGTACATCTGCTTTTGCCAAAAAATGTTTCAGAACTTATTGAATCTGTTTCTCTGCTTTTGCCTCAAAATAGGCCAAGTTTAAGATCATCAGACTTCCATCTGATTTAAGTGTCGTATGAGTGGAACACAGATGTGATTAAAAGCCCCTGTGGGAGTATGAGGATCAGCTCCAAGGGACGGGGGCCCATGCTTGTGACTGAGCCTTCTGGCAGCCTCATTCCTGCTGCCCCCAGGGTGTTCCAGTCTTTGATCCCATGAAATAGTCAATATAGAATGAAAAGAGGATTCTAGCAGAGCCAGAAACTTCAGATGATTTCCGCAAATATGGTGGGAAATGAATGGATGTGGCTCCAGAGCACAAATTAAATGACAGAAGATATCCTTTCAGCGCAGCATGTTGACTGGTTGAGAGGTTGCCTTATCTTTCCAATCTGGTCATCTTTAGTTTGCACTTAAACTCATATTAGAAGCCAAGAGAAATGAAAGGACTTCACCTATAATCTCTCTTAATTTATACCACAAGCAAAGTACCAAATTCTTTGTGTTTTTGAGATGGCCCCTGGACTCAGACTTTCTGATTTGGGGCTCTGGGTGCCTCATGGTGTGTGGGCCTGATGGGACTAAGTCCCCTTCTACAGGGAGGGGGCCCTGACTCTCCAGGCCCCACCTGGTTCATGTCCAGCGGTCACTACAATCTGTCCCTTCCTGCTTTTTCATGCGGCTCTATGGGCCACTCTCTCTCCTCTCCCAAACTGAGCTTGGTGACTCTGTGCCCAAGCTCATGAGATGGTACGAGGGTCTTTGGTAATGGCAGTCCTATTTATTACTCCTGTAAGCTCCAGGTTCTTCCAGTTAATGTTGGAGGCTGGTGACCAGACAGGGTGAAATATTGTTATTGTTGAAAATATTACTTTGAGTGAGTCCAAGTCTAAGCTGAATTGACTATTGAGATTTTTGCAAAAGCATTACCATTGTATTTTAAATAATAATATAAGAGGTTTTTTAATAAGCATATTTAAAAAATAGTCACACCCAACTAGGATGCAGGCCTGATTATGTTGTAATAATGAGAATAATTAATGTTAACACCATCTGTAATTTATTTCACGTCATCACTTTAAAGAGCTTAAAGCCCTTGAATTGAAGAAATAAGGCTTAAATAAGTATTATACAAATTTCTTACGTGTTTGAGTGGAACGTATAATAAAAAGAGATAGTACATACTCTTTCAGATACACTAAACATTTTCTTTTAAATATTATGTAATATTTGATAAATGCAAAAATCAGAGCACTTCTTTTTTGAGTATATTTGACATGTCTAGGTTGCTAAGTTTTTAAGTGTCTAGATTTTTGTCTTATCACCGAGGCATGAAAAATACTTGATGATAGAGACTGAAGGACTTAAATACTGTTGTAGAAACATTGTAGGGGGGACACACAACACTGGCCACTCTTGGGACCCAGCTGTGCTAAGTGTGTCTGCCTTCTGCAGCCTAATACAAAATACAGCACACCTCCCTGTGAGGGCACGACACAAATAGCATCATCCACACCCCGAGCCCACACCCCTCTTCCATATCCTGAGCCCTACACCCCTCTATTCCAGTAGAGTGAGGAAAAGGCTCTCCAGTCCCTAAGCAGGGCTCCCAAGTCCAGCACTTTCTGTACTGTTCACCTGGGCACTTGGGGGTGTGAGAACACCTATATGCCCTGCCACCACGTTCTTTCAGAAAAGAGTATAAAGTGGTAGTGGTGGTAGCGTCAGTGTGGGTGGGGTCTCACTGTTACCCTTAGGTCATATTGACTCAGCATCTCTCCCTGTGGCCCCTGGACTCAGACTTTCTGATTTGGGGCTCTGGGTGCCTCATGGTGTGTGGGCCTGATGGGACTAAGTCCCCCTCTACAGGGAGGGGGCCCTGACTCTTCAGGCCCCACCTGGTTCATGTCCAGCGGTCACTACAATCTGTCCCTTCCTGCTTGTTCATGCGGCTCTGTGGGCCACTCTCTCTCTTCTCCCAAAGTGAGCTTGGTGACTCTGTGCCCAGTTGCCTGCCTTCTGAACTGCAGTTTTAAGGGGTGATTCTTGTCACACAATGTTTGCCTGGCCTGTGGGAATGGACGGTGAGAGAAAGGCAGCCGGTGGTTCAGGTCTGTTAAGAGTCCTGTGTGCTCTTTGACTTGCTTCGGCTGTGTCAGATTCCTAAGGGGAGATGAGCTGTTGGGCTCTGGATTGAGGCCCGCATTCCTGTTGTTTGCTCCCCATGGTTCACCCATTTCTTCCCAGCATCCTTCCTCTCAGAGAAAGATGGATAAGGGTAAGTGCTTCCTTGGTCTTCTCCTGGTTTTCCTAAGGTTCCTTGGGTTCTGCAGATCCCTGGACTATCTGTGAGGTGGTGGGGAGGGTTAGGAGCTGAGCCGTGTGTGACTTCCACCTTGCCTCAACTCTGTTTCTGTCTTGACTACCAGCTTTTTTGTCAGTGTATCAGGGTTGGTGCTCTCCTTGTTCTGTTGCTGTTGGTGAACATGTGTGGTATATGGCTCATGTCCTCAGTATATTAGTCCCCAGAGAAAAACTGGCAGAGACGTCTGTGGGGAGAGGTAGGCAGAGGTGCCAGTGGGATGTTGTGGCAGGCAGGGGAGGTGGGGGTCTCCACGTGAAGCCCTCATGCTGCGAGGTGCACACTCTGGGGCCTGCCCAGCAAGGACTCCATGTTCTCAGCCCCTAATATCTATTTCACACCTGTGGCCCGGAATATGCTTTAAAAAAAGGCTTTGTGGTAGAGTTGATTTGGAATAGAAACTGTAATGTCAGAAGCAAAACTGTGCAGAGACTTTGATATTTTGCAGAACCAGATGTGGGCTGAAATTCTTCTTTGGCAGGGTCCCTGTGCAGGGTGGCCCAGCACCCAGGCTACGCTCAGCCTGCTGGCTGCTGTGGGTGGTCACCGAGCACACTGGGCCTTGGGTCTCCTGTTTTCTTTTGTCTTGTTTGGGGCAAGAAGCAAGCACTTCAAGAGGAGTCATCAAGTGTGAATCTTGAAAACATAGAGAATGCTCTTTTATGTGAGTTTTTCATTGCTGGGAGATTAGGCAGAAGGAAACATTTTGACCACTTGAATAAAAAGAAACCTTTTCTTGTTGTTGTAGGTATTTTAATTCTTTTGGTTCCTCATTTTTTCTAAAAAAATTTTTATTTCGGTAACATTGGTTTATAATGTTATATAACTTTCAGGTGTACATTGTTATATAATTCTATTTATGTCTAGATTCCATGATGTTCACCATCCAAAGACTAATTACAATCCATTACCACACACATGTGCCGAATCACCCCTTTCGCTCTCCTTCCTCCCTCTTTCACCTCTTGTAGCCACCACTCCAATCTTTGTTTCTGTGTGTGTGTTTGTCGTTTTTATCTTCTACTTATGAGTGAGATCATACGGTATTTGACTTTCTCCATCTGACTTTTTTCACTTAGCATAATACCCTCAAGGTCCTCCATGTTGTCACAAATGGCCGGATTTCATCATTTCTTATGGCTGAGTAGTATTCCACTGTGTATATATACCACCTTAGTTTAATCCCCTAAGAAGTAGAACCTAGTTGTCAAATTCATTTTAGTGCAATATTAGTATATTCATTAAGAAGTCTATTAGTGATGTTAAGAAGTGATATATCTGGTCAATACTGTTGAAGAATATATAGCATTTGTTTAATGATTAAATGTTTTTTTAGGAACTTGAAAGAACGTCAGATATCCAAGGATAATTTAAAGTCAAGTACTATGGAAAGAAGAATGTTGCAGACTGTTACAGGCAATCTTACATAAAATAATATGTCTCACAAAGATTGTAGATTAAATGAGTGCAAACTCCAAAATCAAAGGCTCCTTTTGAAAGATTCTACCTGGGTATGGGTATATTGTTACCATGTTCCAAATGTTATAATAGTTCCTCCAGAATAGCAAAAGATGCTGTTTTGCTGTGTAAAAATAAATGAATAAAGGAGGAAGAATACACCCTGTGAAGAAGGGGTAGAGGGTTGTTTTAACTCACAGCCTGGAGGAGAAGAGAGCGATCAATTCCTTTATGTAATCCAGTGGTTCTCAACTGGGGTATCAGTTGTCTGGGGACATTTTTGGTTGTCCCAACTGGGATGGAAGGTGTGCCACTGGGACCTAGAGAGTGGAGCATTCCTGATGCTGCTGAACGTTCTGCAGTGCACAGGACACCCCCACCACAGAGAATCATCCACAAAGAATCAGCCAGAACCTCAGCCAGGCCAAGACTGAGATGCCTGGTGTAGGTGGAAAGCCTTGGGAGGAAGCTGCTAGCCATGTGCTTACGTGTAGGAGAGGACGAGATTGACTGAAATTGTGGCAGAACAAACTGTAATAGAAAGCAATCTTGGCCTCTAAGCCCTCCTCCAATTCTGGCTGGAGTGACCCCTGCAGACAAGATCTGATCCTACCCACTGTTCTACTTGAAGCTTCCCCAAACCTCATGGACGAGGCACAGTCCCCCTTTCGCCTTACCACATGCACATGCCCTCCTTTCTAGCTCTCACTAGTGGGGTCCACAGGTTTGATGGCATAGCCCAATAGAAATGTGCATTTATTTATCACATATAATATAAGTATACTTATTTACTAATTATATATGCTCTATTGAACTAATGTTTATTATAAAACAGATTACGAATTAAAGAAGGAGAGATTAAACATTATCAGTGATTAAAATATGATTTTTGAAGGTACGGAAACTTTCTTGTACTCACTAAAATTATTAATATTGTTTCAGATACTTGGTTTTTAAATATCTTTAATTTCGATGGCTTCAAGCTTGCATTATCTGCTGTCTCAAGTCACAATATGCAGTTAGAACAGTGTCCACCACTAATGATGATATATGTAAATCCATATTTGAAGAAATCTGAAAGATGATTTTTAATCTTTTTGGCTGTCTTCTTGTTGGGTCTAATTAAATTGCCCTGCCTTTGACCTCAGAATGTGTCTGAAGACAGGATCCCACTAGGAGAAGTATCAGCTCGCCGCTGTTTTCTGTGTTTGGGTCATCATTAACAATCCATGATTTCTTTGCAAGAATCCCTTCAAATCTCTGGTTCATATTGTGTTAGTTAAAATGGGTCATTTAGTCCATGAATCATGGCACCAGGCATGTGTGAGCCATAGTGCATCCTGAGAACCAGGAAGCGTCCACTCTCCCTTCACCAGAACACATGGGCCATTTGCCATGGGCCTAGTGAGGCTGCAGAGTGAGCCCATATATCAAAAATACTTAGTTTTAAATTGGTGTAAGGGTGGACATATCTCAAAACATTCACTCAGTAATTTTTGCTGAATAAACCAATAATAGACTTTCAGAGCTGGAAAAGGTTCCCTTGTCCAGTTTCATCAATCTATAAATAACTTCTAAGTAAGGAGATTCAGACCTAGGGGTGTTAAGATCATGAAGCCTCCCAGACCGACCGAGACAGAGAACCTGAGAAGGGATGTGGGGTCTCTTGGTCTGAAAGTCTTCAAGGAAAGAATAAACATAGCCATGAAGGGTGTGGGCGAGCACTTTGTTGGAAGTCAGGAGGCTGGCTAGTTGTTCTAGCCTAGTTATTCTTCCAGAATCTGTTCTGGTTTAGGATTGGACTTTTTATTTTAAAAAGTGATAACTGAAGAATAACTATTTTGTACAAATAACAATCTTATTTTAAAAATTTCTTGACTGTATCTGAGCATCTGTTCTGGCCTCATCAGCGCCCAAAGTTGATGTTTTCTGCATTTCTAGGAAGCATATTCCCTTTCTCGTCCCACACCCAGTTTATCTAGTGGTTGATATAAAATGTCAATGAAATACAGAGGAATGTTGATTATCAGGTGAAGCACCTGTGCCAGGAACAGTCATTCATTCCTATCAGGTATTTTTGTGAAAGTAAGATGAGGGAAGGGAATACGTTTCTACACTATAAGCATCAGATTTTCTTGCTCCTGTTCATCATGCATCACTCTAACCTCCAGAACAACGCTTTAGAATTTAGATTCTCATTCTAAGGACATTTCAAAATGAGTTAACGACTATTCTTCAGCTCAGAAAATGTCAGGGCATGAGATTTATTTATTCAGTTGAAATAAGATGTAAGTTATTCAGAAAATATAAACTCATATTTGCAAGCTTACTATACTGGCAATTATCATATAGATGTGATATATAGCTGAATGACATATATCATGCTCTCATCTTCATTTAGAAGCTGTCATTTCTATATCAGCTTAATTGCTTTCTGCTGAAGAACAAAAATCTAAAGCCATTTCAATGCTAAAGATCCCAGATAGAGTTCTGTGTCCAACAGTGGTGGGCTGAGGTGTTTGCCTAATGCTCCTACAGAGAACACGAGAGAATCTGGACAAAACGTAGGAAATTAAAGAAGGATCAGAGTGAAGAGTCAGGGGGTGGAGACTCAGGAGAGGGAGAAGCAGAGTGTCAGCCAGTTCTGGGGAGGTGCTGCAAGGGTTCTCTGCTTCCCAGGCAAGGGTCCCTGGTGTGCCTCCAAGTGGCAAGTTGGGAACCCAGTGGGCTGCACACTAGGAGAAGTGGTTCAACAGACACAGGACGGCCCTTGTGCGACAGAGGCCCAGCTGTGAACCGTCTCAGTTCCTGGTTGAATAAAGCTGTTAGGGGTCCTTGGTCTTTAGCTACTAGACAGAAGCAAGATCCAGTCTTCTTTGGAGGGAAGCAGAATCGTTAGAGCTTCAAGGTAGCTCCATGGTTGTTCGTATATGATGCCCAGGACCAAACAAAACATTTGGAATTCAGATATTTATCCTTTGTCAGTTTCCTCTGTTCTGTGAACAGAGTATCAGTTTTCCATTAAACTATACAATTAGCCAGGTAGGAAAAACTCTGGTCAGTACAATACACTGAGCACCTACTGTGGGCCAAGCCCTGTACCAGGCTCTGGATGTGCAAACACGAACAAGATCGTGTCCTTGCCCTCCGGAACCTTCCCTGCCCCCCAGAACCTTCCCTGCCTTCTAGAACCTTCCCTGCCCTCCAGAACCCTTCCTGCCTTCCAGAACCTTCCCTGCCTTCCAGAATCTTCCATGCCTCCAGAACCTTTCCTGCTTTCCAGAACCTTCCCTGCCTTCCAGAGCCTTCCCTGCCTCCAGAAGCTCACCATGGCCTTTCTCTTTCCCATACCTTCCTTGTGCTTGTCTTATAATTGAATTTTGTTAAGTTAGCTCACTTAATAACTCTAGAGAATTTTCCATGCTACAGACACTGTTTGGGAAGCTCTTATCTGGCTTCATGTGAGAAGACTTTGGTGAGTAAGTAGTACCTTTTTTATTTCATGGATATTTATTTTGTTGTGTTTCCTAATTCCTGCCAGGATATGGAAACAGCACTGTGAAGTTGGCATTTACCTTTTGGGACCCTTAAGAAATAGATGCTTTTCATTAGATGTGCCAACAAACATGGGCCTAATTATTAAAAAATAACAACATGCGAAAACAAACAAAAAAATCTCAAACCCTGCAACAGGCAGAATAAAATGAAATGAAATAGGTAACTGATTAAAAACTGAAGACTCATAAGGTGGAGTGTTAGGTGCAGCTTGAAAACACGCCACACAAAATGCTTGTGAGTATGGTGACCCCGGGGCAGTAGGCATTTGAGAAGGCAGGGGATCCTGTGTCCTGGCCTTCTTCCCCCTCATTCTCATGTGTGGCATTTGTGACTTTGCTGTCTGGGTCCTTTGGGGCTTTGCATGGAGTAGCTGCTTGGGTGAGATAAGAAAGCTCTTCTGTAAATCCCCAGAGGAGGAGCCATCCCTAAAAAGATATAAAAACATCTCAGCTTCTGTACTAGGAGTTGTTGCCTTAGTCACGAACTACAATTGAACTTGATCTACCAGTTTATAAAGCATTCCATAGATCAGCATTGAAAGGCTAGAAAGTGACCCATCATCTTTAGGTGCCTTTGCTGATTGGTGATGAGTTCAAGGACTTGTGAGATTATTATCTATTTCTCTGCTTTGTGCTCTGCATGGCTTGTGTTTGGAATTGATGACCTTCAGTTTCTTTTCTGGGCTGTGTTACAAATTAACAGCTAGGAAAAACTGAAAGTGAAGTATTTGTGGAAGGGAAACAAGACTGAAAAGGAAGGGTTCATGTCTAGATTCTGCACACTTGACTATGTGGGCAGGCACACGAGTACTCAGATGTCTTGTCCTGACTGCACAGACCAGCTAGTGACGCTGGGCGAGTTGTTGCCTCCTGGGCCCATGGTCTAGGCTGTCAGCGAGGTCCCTCAAGAGCGGACAGCACATGATTCTGCAGTAGATTTGAGGCCCAGAGTCGTGAATTTCCTCTTCTGGGTGACTTCAATTTGACACAGATCAAGCCCCATTACCTTGTGTGTTCATTGCCCACAGGCTCTCTGTGTTTCTGATAAATGGGGTTCCAGGTCTAGGGGCAGCACCCCTGCTATAAGACCTGGTGGAAGAGCGTGTGTCCTGGGACCCAAAGAGGGTGAAGCCAGAGGGGGAGGCCCCAGTCAGGGAAGACTAGGACCGCCGGCTTTGTGATGAGTGAAGGCCCTGGAAATTGGGCTTGTCATACACTCTTTCTAACCCAAGAGGAGGAAGGAAACACCATCCCAAGTCAGATGCTGCTTGATCCTTTGAAGCGGGGCTTCTCCCTTACCAGTCTTGTCCCGGCCTTCCCTGTGCGTGGGCCTGGTGCTCTGCATTTTCTGATGGGGAAGAGGTACAAGGCGGTGTTAGAAGGGTTAGAACTTAGACTGACAGTGTGTGCTTGCTGCCAGTGTCCTTAGAGGCTTTGGAACACAAGAAGGAGAGTGGGGGCAGTAGTGGTGGCTGTGGCAGGGCAGCAGAGTATCTCCACTGTTGGTGAGTGGGAAGGACAGCCAGTGCCCCGAGAGGCTTCAGAAAAGGTGAAGTCCCTGCATTCTCTTGGCTTTTAATGGTGAGATGGCCTCTCTTCCAGCAGGCAGAATGGCAGATGCGTTTGCATTACGTGGGCTTTCCCCATTCCTCCTCCTCCTGGACAGGGTAATTATGTTTCTCCTTTTATAGTGGATGGCCAGGCATGGTCTTTGGGCAGTCAGGTTAGGTGGATACATGTACGTGCATGATTCAGTACCCCAGGCTTACCCGTCCCCCCATCTGGCTCTCTGCCCCCACTTGCAGTGACCAGCATTGGGTTGGGTCCTCCAGCGTCATTGAAGGGGAGTGCAGTGCGTGTGGAGGGGCTGATTTATAAACTGAAGGTCAGTATGGTACCTTGGGGGAACGTGTAACCAGGGAGTGACTGGTGTGGATCATTGCACCAAGTCTGGTCACCTGGTGAGTGTGGAGCAGACGTGGTATCCCCGATCCTGAAGGGACAGTGAGTGACTGTTTCCATTAGGTCAAATTCATTCACTTTGAAAGACTTTTTGAAATTCTGAGATTATATTATTTTTTTTGCTATTAGCGATTTTTTTCTTTTTAGACGTGATTGTGATAGCAGGTGGTAGATTTTTTTTTCTTTAAGCATTTTTAATTGGAAGCATAAAGATTTGGCAACCTTACGTAGCTTCCCCCAAATTAAAAAAAAAAAGGTTGCTTGTATGTGAAATTAAAATAAGTAGAAACTACTGTTTTTAAGGAATATTTTTTCTTTCAGTTTTATTGAGACTGACATAATGCACTGTGTAAGTTGTAAGGTGTACAGTATAATGGCCAGAGTCACATATATTGTGAAATGATTACCACAGTAAGTTTAGTTAACAGCCATCATCTCATACACATACAAATAAAAGGAGAAAGAAAAAAAATGTGTTTTTCCCTGTGACGAGAACTTTTAGGATCTACTCTCTTAGCAACTTTCAAATATACCATACAGCAGTGCTAACTGTAGTTGTCATGTTGAAGGATATTTATATGAAGTGTGATAGGTGAATGATAGCTGCTTCAGGAATATTTGTTTAGAGTATTTGTGGTAAATATAATTTTGTGCAATATATTTCAGGCATGTGATTGACACCAACATTTGAAGACCTTTCCCTGCAGATTTCCTCAGTATGTTGGAAAAAGGAAATCTAGTCTAAAAGTTGTTTTCTCCCAAATCGAGGACCCCAGAAGGAATCACGTAATGTTTCTACCATCTCTGGGAGTGACAGAAAAAAAAGTAAGGGGGTTCATTATACTGTGAGTGACCAAGTTATCAGCTTTTCCTGGACCTCAATTTCCCCATTTATGAAATAAGGAGGTTAAACTACATGTGTTCATAGGGACACAATTCATAAGCACTAGTTTCAATAAATGGAAGAGTCACCTCCTTTTGTGCACGTCTTAGCGGCAGTAATGGAGGTAGCTAGCAGCATGCTGGTCATTTCTGCATCCAGGATGACCTGCACCCTGTCCCTCACATCTGGGATGGGGCACGGTGCCTGTTTCTTGAGGTAGGATCTTTTCCAGGGTCTTTCCCTGCCGCCGAGAGTCCCCCGATGTTTCCCTGCTCCTCACTGTCTGGTGACTTTCAGCACGATGCCCCTGCCTCTCTCCTCTATCCTGGAGGGCCACATCCATGCCCAATTCATCTTTCCTCCAGCATTTCCGACTAGTTAATTAACTTGGATGTTGGGTTGCCTGCTTTGGAGAGTGGGCCAGCCCGCTCAGCACATGGCAGGAACTTGTGTGTTTGTCAGATAATGAGTGAGCCTGGATGTCTGGAGAGAGCCCGCCACATCTCAGCCTTGACATTTTACATCGCCATAATGAAAAGCCTTCCTAAAATAAATGCTGCCTGCATATGTCTAATATATTCTGTTTGGAGGGTGGAAAATGCAATCGCAGGCACAGCCTGGCCTCAGCCAGCCTGTTTGTCACAGTGACAGGATGGCCTGTGGTGAGCTCAGGAATTTTCTGGCCTAGAAAAGATTGGAATAAACACCATAAATATCCTGGCAAGTGCAGTACAAGATACATTTCATGTTTTCAGCTGGATGAAAGCCATTTAGCTTCCTTTAATTTTTTATCGTTTCTGTGGTTTTAGCGTTTGCTAAGGGACCCCCATGATACCCGATGACTGTCAGGTAACCTGTGAAAACCAGGAGAGCTAAATTGACAAGGACGAGTGCTGTGCCTCCCATGGGGGCTGTTCTTACCCTCTTCCCACCAGAAGAAAATGATGAAGAAGATGAAGATCCTTTTCTCCTTTAGAGACATTTAACGAAAGGAAACCCAGAAGCTCAGAAAGGAACTGGGTTTTGCTAGCCCCCTCACCTTTGAAGGTCACATGCACAGGGACATCAGGTGCCCTGGGGTAAAGGTCAGGGATGCCTGTGCTGGGTGACTGGCCATGGGGTCGTGTCACTGGCCTGGAGAGGGGTGTGCAGGGTCACTAGTGACCGTCTGTCTGGTGTTCTTGAAGTGCTCAGGAGCTAAAAGGACCTTCTGACATCCCTGGACAAAGCAAGTAATTTAGCTGATCTTATTGTCATCAAAACTGTTCATACTCTCATGGGGAGGTTTTTAAGGGAGAAACATAGCTAAAACAAGGAATCTACTTAGAGGATAGTACTATGGTTAATGGGTGGGCTTAGATTCAGGTGACAGGGGCAGTCACTTAACACCTCTGTGCCTTGGTCTCCTCATCTGTAAGGGGCGTGGTTGTGTGAGGCTTGAGTCAGACAGTTTCTGTTTATTGTGTGGAGTCAAGACATGGTAGAGTAGCATCCTGGTCCCCCAGCAACTACGTGTCTGCTCCCGGTGAGTTCTGCTTCTGCCAGGGCCGAAAATCCCACATGGGAAGTTAGAGGCCCTGACTACACTGGGATTCCAAAGGACTCTGCATTTTTGTGGACACAGCCACTTAGTACCTGGCCAGGTGGAGTCCGATGGCCCGTGGCTTGGAGAGGACTGGTCGGAGCATGGTTGGCTCTGTTTCCCCATCAGGTTGAGTCTTGGCTACCTGCAAAACTCTCCTTCCATATAGCTGTATTTGAAAGTTGTTTATTTAGCTCTTTTCTGACAGTTTGTTTCATGTAGCCATAAATATTGCCTGGATGAACTACAGCTCTAAAAGTTAACCTCTCCTGCAAATACAGTTGGATCCTGATCCTCAGACCTGGATGCAGCCTGGGCTATCTCCTGTCCTGGGAACCTCATGGTTTTATAAAGGAGAAGCCTCATGCTCACATATTCTGTCCTTGCCTCTTTACCCACAATGCAGTTTTCCCAGCCATGTCAGCATCCCTGGGGCTACATATGATTGTATAGGACAAGGCCTGGATAAAGGGCCTCCCTGTAGTTTCTCATGAATGCAGATCCCATAAAAAAACAAACACACACACAAAGGGACGACTTGGGCCCTCCTTGTCCCATGGCATAATTCTTCTTAGGTTAGCACACACTCTTTGCTCCAGCAAGCCCTTCCTGGCTAATTTAGGTGACAGAGACTTTCCTGGGGCTACAAGGTTGATGGCCTGCTGGCTGAGCCCGCCACTCTCTGGGCCTCACCTGACAGTCTCTTAACTGCCCTGTAAATAAACATGTGCCAGGTAAAGCTCAAGCAAAACGGGTCTAAATGAAGTTGGAGGACTCAGTGGGAGATAAGAGGATCAAGGCAGGTGCTCCCAGAGCCACTCAAGTAGACTGTTGGGATGGGGGCTTGGGCCAGGAGCCTGGCAGACACCTACTGTCTGGCTGCCTGCTAATGTACCACCCTGGGGCTGAGTGCCGCTCATATTTATGTTCTGTCTCCAAGTCTCACAGAGCACTCAGGTGACTGGCGAGGTCATGGGGTGGCCTCACTTTCATGCCCTCTTGATGGGAGTGGAGTCATCTCAGCTTCTCACAGGGTGATTGGCTTCATCCATCACAAACTGCACACCTCTGTGACCTGAAACTCCACTTCTCGGAATTTGCCCTGTGACCTACTTGCACACGTGTGCAAAGATGTTTGCACAAGGATCTTCATCGCTGCGTTTTTTTGTTATAGAATAATACTAGAAAAAGTTAACTTTTCATATTAAGAGACTGGTTAAATGCATCATTGTATTCATACCATAAAATCTTATAGCTGTTACAAAGATTGAGGTAGAACAATCTCTAGAGATTTGGTTGATGATACTTATAGTAACAATCAGCTCCCATCGAGCGCTTGCTGTGTGCTGGCGCCGCTCTGTGCTCTGTATTCGTGTTTTCTTGTTCAGTCCTCACAGCGGCCCTGTGCTGTAGGAGCCATTAAGAGGCGTGTTTCATAGATGTACTCAGGCATGTGGCTTCAGGGCCCAGGTTCTTAACCACTGTAATAAATATCCAGGGGTAAAGAATGACTCTATTGCTAAGTTTTAAAAATATATACATATAGCCTGTAAATAGAAGAGACCATTCATTAAAAAATAGGAATCTTATCAAAGACTTCACCATCTTTTCAAAATTTATTAAGGGATAAGACAAAGAGAGATGAGACTGGGCCCATAGAGTCCCTGGGGGTGTCTCGAGGCCCCCTCCACCTCTCCTTGAGCCATGCCATACTTGCCCCTTCTCAGGCTGTGGGGGTCAAAGAAGGGGTCTGGGCCTGAGCCAACAAGGATGCCCAAATGTTGAAGGCAGAAATGCACATCCGGAGGTCCTATTCGAGCTGCAGGGAGCAACTGAATGCTATGTGATTAGCTTCGTTTGGGAGAAGTATTCATTGTAATCAAGCTGTTTTTCCAGCCCAGTTGTGTTTCCAGCTTGCACCAGCTGGGTGTTGGCACCACCTCACCCAAAATGCAGACTGTGAAACATCACGGCCGATTTCCAAACTGGTGTATGAATAAGACTTGTATTTTGTTAGGTTTTCAATTCTTTCTGATCCACCGTGTCCGTTCCATTTGGGTCCCTCCTGTGTTGAACTTCAAGAAAAGGCCATTAATGACTAGTTAGCATTGAATGATCAATCATAGTGATTCTGCCTTTTCCAAGAAGTCACTTCAGGATAACTCCCCCGCCCCTCCCCGGTCTTTAGGTGAGAGTTTGCAGTCCTGCCTTGGTGGCAGGGATTTCGGCTCTCAGGTCATCCCGTCCCGGTGGGCACCTTCTTTGCCTGCATGGGGCAGCGGGGGCTCTCTATGCATGAGGGTTTGGCCATGGTGGACAATTCCTCTGTAGCCAGGAGGACCACTCCCTGCCCCAGAGAACATTTACTGTTGGAAATACTGAGCTACTGGCCTCTGTCATCTGCTGATGCTGCGATGGATCAGGGAGACATTCTGAGTCTTTGAAGGACCTATACTCTGTATAAAGAAGGCTTTTTATGTCTTAGTTTTGGTATTTAGTTAATCCACTTCCCTCCACATATGAGATTTTGAGCTGGGTCCCATTATGTTTTGGCTTTGGCCCCCAGGGGCGTTTAACACATCATCAATCCTGAATTGCCTCCTGCAAGCCTTCCAGCTCTGTGTAACCCTTGAGGTTGGTCGTACAACAGAAGATGCACGTTGTGAATTATTAAGGCCAGTGGTAATTGAAGAGCTTCACTCTCATGGTATATTACTGAACACGTTCTTCTTCTTCAGGCTTGCTGAGCAAGTGTCCAGGGTGTCCAAGGCATGTGAGGATTGGCAGTGCTGCTTTTAAGTGCTAAATGGACTATTAATAATAGGGAAATTTAACATGACGCTGACTTTATTTGTGAGAGACGGAGGGGCTGTCTTAATGTAGACAGACACTGGGTGTTGCTGCATTGACTTGCATTTTGTTTGCTGCTGTTGTCCTTGTTGATTTCATGATCACTTCTCATGCAAAGGGAAGATGGAGGTAGGGCTATATGTGCCTCTCCCCAACTCAGAAGACTTGTACTGGAGGTCATGAGATCTCCTCAAAAGACGTGTCCATTGGTCTCTTTGCTTATCCAGTCAGCACCAGGGAGAGGGAGGTGTGCTGGTTGAAGGTCTTGCTCCTGTGGAAATGTGTCTAAACGGACTCCCACCTGTGAGCTTCCTTGAGGCTCCATTCTTGGTGACCATGCTCACCCATGCTGTGGAGTTCTCGCCAAGCATCAGCAGTAGGGAAGACTGATGTGATTTTGGGAGTGGCCCATCTGCCCCAGGACTGTCTGCCCCAAGAGAAGTGTCTTGTCTTGCACAGGGATTCTCAAACTGAGATGTGACTGAGTCTTGGGGGTGGGGAGAAGGTTAAAATGCAGTTTCTGATTCAGATTTGGACCCTCAATTCTGCGTTTCTTGGGCCACATTTAGAAGTGAGGTCTGAGTCAGCATTGAAGCCAATAGACTAAGCAATGAACTTGGTGCTTCTTGGGGATCAGGAAAAAGTTTCAGCTTGCCCTAAAAGAAAAAAATGAAATAACACTAAAACCTGCTGGTGTGTGTGTAAGATCATTTGGTCTTTTCTTTAAAAAGTCTCTCCTATTCAAAGAAAATGTACAGATATTGGAGGTTAGCAAAGTCAGCAGAAGCAGAGGTTTTCCACGTTACAAGAGGAAGGCCATGCCAAAAACCCCCTCCCCAGAGAGCTGTCAGGGACAAGTGGTCCAGGCAGGTCGTTATCTCTCAGACCTGAGGTAATTTGCTTTTCTATAGCAATAGGTGTTGCAAATTTGTAATTTTGTAAAATACCCTGAAATGTTAATCAGAATTTTGGGGGTTGTTACTTCTAGAACCGTTGGAATGTTCTGGCGTCAAGGAAGTATGAGAATAGTTTAATGCACACCCTGATCCACTTAATCTTTGTGAATTTTTGAGATTTATTGACTTGGTCAAGTTTGCAAGGGAAGGAGAATTTAGTAAAATTAGAACCCAGGGCTCCTGGACTCCCAGAACGGCCCTTTTACCACTAACAGAGCAGCTCCCAAATACGGAATGCCTGCTGTGTGTGGTGGTTTTACCGACAGGTATGGATGAACCTTCTGGACGTGGGTGAATGACAGACATCGAGTTAATCAGTCAATGCCCAGTCACACCTAAAGGAACAACATTTGGGCAAGATTTCTCTTATAATGCAAATTCTGAGTTGCTGGGATAGATATTTGCCTGCTAGGTGTATGCAGAAGTTAGGACAACTGACTTCTCTTAAGGACATTCAAGTGCAGCTTGTCATCCATTTTTTGGCAAACCAGGTATTTTTGGCTCTAACTTCAGAGATGATATAGTTTGTGCCTGTCAATTTCTATTCTCAAAGGGCTTCTTATAAAGAGCTGTGTCCTCTCTACCACTGCACGTAATAGGTTTCCTCATCTGAAAGTGAGATGAGGGGATATATTTGCATCATAAGGCCGCTCTGAGGATTAACTGAAGTGCCTGTCCTAAGCATGCGGTAAAGGACATCAGCTGTTCTCATTTGTTAAGGTCTCTGTGAGCTCCGCACTTGGCTGGTTCTTAATAAAAATCAGTTACACTTTCACCTACAATTAATTTAAAAAGAATACCCTTATTTTGTCCCCTGGCTAGGTCAAAATATTTACTTATTACTCTGAGTATCGCACACATCCCATATAGACATAAACCATAGGACATAAAAATTAATATGTCCTGGGTACATACCCTAAAGAACTGAAAGCAGGATCTCGAAGATATATTAATACATCCTTGTTCACAGCAGCATTATTCACAACAGCTAAATTTGAAAGCAACTCAAGTGTCCATTGATGGATGAATGGATAAACAAAATATCCTTATAATGGGATATTATTCAGCCTTAAAAAGGACAGAAATTCTGACATGTGACAACGTGGATGAACCTTGAGAATGTTATGCTCAGTGAAAAAAGCCAGTCACAAAAGGACAAACTGCATGATTCCACTTTTATGAAGCACCTAGGGTAGTCAAATTCAGAGATAGAAAGTAGATTGGTGGTTACTGGGGGCTGGGGGAGGGGGAATGGGAGTTAATGTTTAGTGGGGGCAGTTTCAGATTTGCAAGACAAAAAAGTTTTAGAGATCTGTTGCACAACAATATGCATATAGTTAACACTATTGAACTGTGCACTTAAAAATGGCTAAGATAGTAAATTTTGTTATGCTCTTTTTATCACAATTAAAATTTAAAATAGGTAAATAGGAAGAAAACAGCAAGGAGCATTTAGTTTTGTAATGTCTCCCCACTGCTTAGGTGTCCTTCTAGAGCCCTGGCTTTATTTCTAGGCCTTCTGGCATTCAGGGGACCTGGGATCACAGCCGTGGATCAGTCAACCTACATTTGTTTATTTTATTTTATTTTATTGGGATGATAATAGTTTATAACATTGTGAAATTTCAGTTGTACGTTATTTGTCAGTCACCATATAAATGTGCCCCTCTACCCCTTGTGCCCACCCCCAACCCCCTTTCCCTCTGGTAACCACTAAATTGTTCTCTTTGTTCATGTGCTTGTTTATCTTCCACATATGAGTGAAGCTGTACAGTGTTTGTCTTTATCTGTCTGGCTTATTTCGCTTAACATGATACCCTCAAGGTCCATCCATGTTGTTACAAATGGGACTATTTTGTCTTTTTTATGCCTGAGTAGTATTCCACTGTGTGTGTGTGTGTATGTGTGTGTGTGTGTGTGTATGTCTTTATCCAGTCATCAGTTCTTGGGCACTTGGGTTGCTTCTGTGTCTTGGCTATTGTGAATAATGGTGCAATGAACATAGGGGTGGATAAGTCTCTTTGGATTGTTGATTTCAAGTTCTTTGGATAAATACCCAGTAGTGGGATTGTTGGGTTGTATGATATTTTCTATTTTTAATCTTTTTTTTGGTGAGGAACATTGGCCCTGAGCTGACATCTGTTGCCAATCCTCCTCTTTTTGCTTGAGGAAGATTGTCCCTGAGCTAGCATCTGTGCCAGTCTTCCTCTGTTTTATATGTGGGATGCCACCACAGCATGGCTTGATAAGTGGCGTCTAGGTCCACACCTGGGATCTAAACCCACGAACCCTGGGCTACCAATTGGAGAGTGTGTACATAGCCGCTATGCCATGGCGCTGGCCCTATTTTTAATTTTTTGAGAAGTCTCCATACCATTTTCCATGGTGGCTGCACCAGTTTGCATTCCTACCAGCAGTTCATGAGGGTTCCCTCTTCTTCATATCCTCTCAACATTTGTTGTTTTTTGTCTTGGTAATTATAGCCATTCTAAGAGGTGTAAGGTAATATCTCATTGTTTTGATTTGCATTTTCCTAATGATTAGTGATTTTGAACAGCTTTTCATGAGCCCACATTTCTTCTTTATTGACGTCCCAGAATGGGGAGGAGAATGTGGGAATGTGGGGTGATTGGAAGGCTGCTGAAGGTCCCAGAGGAAGGTCTTTGTGGTCTGGGTCTGACAGAGTGTGCCGTGGAGAGCCAGGCATTCCCCTCAGTTACATGCTGGGGCCATGTTCCAAAATTATAACCCAATTAGGTGCTAAGTCAACAAGACTTTTTTTCTCTCTGCACAATGTATTTTTGGTTTCGTTTGGTTTCCTTCATATGATAGAACTGTAATTATTTTGGTTGGAAATGAATGTTCAGTAAGAGGGAATTGGGTAAATAAATGGATATACCTACATAATGGAGTTCTGTGTGGCCATTTACTGTCCTGGAAAGATAGGGTTATGTAGTTCTGAAGAGGAAAAAATCAGATCTCAAAAAAGTACATATGGTATGACCCAATTCTGGTTTTAAAAAATTTTATATACGTTCATGGTGTTATATGTATCTGTATATAAGTGGGACTTGGGGGGTGCATTTTCTTTTCTTTTCACTTATCTTTGTTTTAAGAAAATGTTTAAGGAGAGCCATAGAAATTAGTTTTTAATTTAAAATATATAAATTATTGTTTCTTTTTAAATGGGATGATGAAGAACAAAGAAAATTTGAACGAAAAATCTTCTCCCAGAACCAGACAGATTTTTGCTGGCGGTTCTGGGAAAGCCAGCCTGTCAGCCCTCAGTGGCCTTTGCCCTGCTGGACTTGCGGCCGAGCTGTAGGCGGCATCAGAGGTCCAGGTTCAAGCCGTCCTGGGGCCTCAGACCCGATGCTGCTCTGACCTGCTAGTGGCTGACCTCGGCATGTGGTTCCTCATCTGAACACAGAATAACAATAGTGATGAAATCCCCGTTTGTCCCAAGGATTAATGAGCAATGCCTGCAAAGGTGTTTGTCTCCCTCTTCCTGGGCCTGGTGTCTTGGTGTTTGGTCTGGGGAGCTTCCTGCCCATGGAAGCTGAGAGCATCTCAGGATTCCAGAATTGCTTTTTTTCTGGTCTTGTGTTGACGTATAGAGAGGGAAGAGACTCTCCCTGGCCTGCACGGGTCGATGAGGAGAAATGCCCCTCTCCGTGCAGGATTCTGGACACTGCTCCATGCCTCGCCTTCAAGGCCCTTTTTCCAAGCTCAGCTTTAATAGTCTCCTTTGGTTCAGACACATCTGTCTCTCCGTGCCTGAAAACTTTGATGGAGATGTCCCTTGGCAGCTGTTGGGAGCCTCGTTCCTGGAACCTGCCAGACGGCGTTTGCAGCCTGGACACCCTCCAGGGACAGTGCACCAAAGACACAGGTTAATACTGGAAGGTTGTGCCTGGGCCTCAGAACCTAGAGAAGAGGGACTGAGCTGAATGGCGGAAGAGTCTTGGTTAAAGATGATCAAGTGTATCAGCTTTGAGTCTATGAATGCAACGTTTGTAACTGGGCTGACGGTGGCCATCCTGTAGGAGTTATTTAAGAGGGCTTGTGGGACTGACAGTGGTGAGGCCTGGAGGAGTAAAGAGGGGGTCCTCACCATGAGAATAAATTGTGAGGTTTTCATGCTCGAAACACGAGAAGAGTAACCCTGCCCGGTTTGCCTCTTCAGCTCAGTTAGCCCGATGCCAGGCACAGCTCTGGGCATGGTGGCACTGGGTGCTTTCTAGGGGTGGGTGGTCCAGAGAGCTCACTGACTGAGTAGCTTCACAAATAATGAATGGAATTTTAAACCTATAACTTGGAGAAATCAATGTAGGAAGCTGTAAAGTAAGGACAGGGTAGGCCAGAGGGTGGTCATGGTTTTTGGGTATTTGGAGAGAGAACTAGAAATGAAGAAAAACTGGGAGCCATGCCTAGGGTCCAGTTGGCTGCACTGGATAAACTTAAGGCTGTCAGTTTGACTAGACTGGTCAGGCTAGTTACTGAATGGTGGCTGAGGTGACTTCGAGAGATGATCTTGTGGGCCATCCCAATCCCACCATCAGATGCGTGCTCTGCCAAGATCTCCTGAGCCTTGTTGGAACCCAGTGCTCTCTGAGGTGGGCTCTTTCCCAGTGATGCTGGTGACACCGGGGGGGAAATGAATGACTCATAACCTGCTGCGTCAGAGGGTTCATGGTCACCACAGTGATGGTAAGGTCCGTCCCGGGAGGTGGGTACCCTGCAGTGCCTGTTTCTGCAGGTGAGCAAACCAGATCCCAGAGAGGTCTTTGCAGGTTGGCAAGGGCAGAGTGAGGAGGACTCAGGCAGCCTGGGGGTTAATTCCTTGTGGTTTGTGTCCTGCACTTGGGGGCTACCACCTGTCTGCCCCCAATGAAGAGCTGGTGCTGGCCTATGGGATGGGGATAGGGTACAGAGGAGGGGCCCCTGCGGGTTTCATGACTCTTGACTGGACAAATGTTGGTTAGGGCCTGAAGGGCGTCTCTGGGAGCCCCTGAGAGTCAGAGCCTCTCCCACAGCAGGTAATGTCCTCACTGCCCAGCGGGGTTCTCAGTTCCTCTGATTTTTCTAAGTCCCATTCTCCATCAACAAGATTGTGACTTTTTAGGATTCTTCTTTCATATCCTTTTGGGGCTGACACATGGTAGAATGTTACTGCTGCCTGTAAACTGTGCCTGAGGAGTCCTGCAGGACTGTCCCAGGGTTGCTGGTGGGACGTGGTCAGCCTGGGCTGAGGGCACAGGATGGCAGACCCCACCCCAACCGGCTTCAGCCAGTGCAGCTCTGTTTTAACCTGTTTGATACTTTTAGCATCCTTGAAACCTCATGGCCCCTTTCTTTTACAGGCGAGCAAATGGGGACTTGGGGGCTCAGAGGAAAGCTCCAGGCCTCATAGCCAACCAGGGGCAGAAACGTAATAACCCAGCTGTTCTGATGCCCAGGCACAGTGGGGTTACTTGTCTTCCTAATTGGGACGCTTCTGGGAGTGAAAGAGGTGCTATCAGTGATCTCACCAGGTCCAAAGTGGGCTTGACCTGGGCTTCGGGAGGTGTGGGTCCACACAGTACTGGCTGTGTGCCACTCGGGTGGGTGCAGCTGCTTCCTTGGTGGGTCCTCGGGAAGGAGTGCATCCCCCAGACCTCAGGAGTACCTGTGAAGCTGTGCAGAGAGCAAGTTAAAGCAAGAGAAGCACTCCATATTTTTTTTTGACTTCATAATAGTTTACAACATTGTGAAATTTCAGTTATACATTATTACTTGTCTATCACCACAAAAGTGCTCTCTTTCATCCCCTGTGCACATCCTCCAGCCCCCTTCACCCGGTAACCACTGAACTGTTCTCTTTGTCTGTGTGTTTGTTTATCTTCCACATATGAGTGAAATCATATGGTGTTTGTCTTTCTCTGTCAGCAGTGGGATAGCTGGATCATATGGTAGATCTATTCTTAATTTTCTGAGGATACTCCATACTGCTTTCCATAGTGGCTGCACCAGTTTGCGCACCCACCAGCAGTGTACGAGGGTTCCCTTCTCTCCACATCCTCTCCAACACTTGTTATTTTCTGTCTTGTTAATTATAGCCATTCTGACCAGAGTGAGGTGATACCTCATTGTAGTTTTGACTTGCATTTCCCTGATAGCTCATGATGTCGAGCATCTTTTCACATGCCTGTTGGCCATCCGTATATCTTCTTTGGAGAAATCTCTGTTCAGATCTTTTGCCCATTTTTTAATTGTGTTGTTGGTTTTCTTGTTGTTGAGATGTATGAGTTCTTTGTATATTTTGGATATTAACCCCTTATCTGATATATGGTTTGCAAATATCTTCTCCCAATTGTTAGGTTGTCTTTTCGTTTTGTTGATGGTTTCCTTTGCTGTGCAGAAGCTTTTTAGTTTGATGTAGTCCCATTTGTTCATTTTTTCTTTTGTTTCTCTTGCCCGGTCAGACATAGTTCTTGAAAATATGTTGCTAAGACTGATGTCAAAGAGCGTACTGCGTGTTTTCTTCTAGAAATTTCATGGTTTCGGGTCTGACATTCAAGTCTTTAATCCATCTTGAGCTGATTTTTGTGCATGGTGTAAGGTAATGGTCTACTTTCATTCTTTTGCATGTGGCTGTCCAGTTTTCCCAACACCATTGATTGAAGAGACTCTCCTTTCTCCATTGTATGCTCTTGGCTCCCTTCTTGAATGTTAGCTGACCATAAATGTATGGGTTTATTTCTGGGCTCTCGATTCTGTTCCATTGATCTGTGTGTCTGTTTTTATGCCAGTACCATGCTGTTTTGGTTACTATGGCTTTGTAGTATATTTTGAAATCAGGGAGTGTGATACCTCCAGCTTCGTTCTTTTTTCTCAGGAATCCTTTGGCTATTTGGGATCTTTTGTTGTTCCATATAAATTTTAGGATTCTTTGTTCTATTTCTGTGAAAAATGTTGTTGGAACTTTGATAGGGATTGCATTGAATCTATAGATTGCTTTAGGAAGTATGGACATTTTAACAATGTTAATTCTTCCAATACAAGAGCACGGAATATCTTTCCATTTCTTTGTGTCTTCTTCGATTTCTTTCAACAATGTTTTATAGATTTCAGTGTACAGATCTTTCACCTCTTTGGTTAAGTTTATTCCTAGGTATTTTATTCTTTTTGTTGTAATTGTAAGTGGGATTGTGTTCTTAATTTCTCTTTTTACTATGTCATTGTTAGTGTATAGAAAGGCAAATGATTTTTGTATGTTGATTTTATGTCCTGTGACTTGATTGTATGCATTTATTGTTTCTAAAAGTTTTTTAGTGGATTCTTTAGAGTTTTCTGTATATAAAATCATGTTGTCTGCAAAGAGTGACAGTTTCACTTCTTCTTTTCCAATACGGATCCCTTTTATTTCTTTTTTCTTGCCTGATTGCTCTGGCTAAGACTTCCAATACTATGTTAAACAAGAGTGGTGACAGTGGGCATCCTTGTCTGGTTCCTGTTCTTAGAGGGATAGCTTTTACTTTTTCTCCATTGTGAGAATGATATTTGCTGTGAGTTTGTCATATATGGTCTTTATTATGTTGAGGTATTTTCTTTCTACACCCATTTTATTTAGAGTTTTTATCATAAGTGGATGCTGTATCTTGTCACATCCTTTCTCCGCATCTATTGAGACAATCACGTGATTTTTATTCTTCATTTTGTTAATGTGGTGTATCACGTTGATAGATTTGTGGATGTTGAACCATCCCTGCATCCCTGGAATGAAACCCACTTGATCATGATGTATGATCTTTTTAATGTATTGTTGTATTCTATTTGCTAGTATTTTGTTGAGGATTTTTGCATTGATGTTCATCAGTGATATGTAATTTTCTTCTTTTGTGTTGTCCTTGTCTTATTTTGGTATCAGGATAATATTGGCTTCGTAGAAGGAGTTAGGAAGCCTCCCCTCCTCTTCAAGTTTTTGGAAGAGTTTGAGAAGGATAAGGTATTAAGTCTTCTATGAATGTTTGGTAAAATTCACCAGGGAAGCCATCTGGTCCTGGACTTTTATTTTTGGGGAGGTTTTTGATTGCTATTTCGATCTCCTTACTGGTGATTGTTCTATTCAAGTTCTCTACTTCTTCTTGGCCCAGTTTTGGAAAGTTGAATGTTTCTAAGAATTTATCCATTTCTTCCAGATTATCCAATTTATTGGCATATAGCTTTTCATAGTATACTGTTATTATCTTTTGTATTTCTGAGGTGTCCATTGTAATCTCTCCTCTTTCATTTCTGATTTATTTGATCCTTCTCTTTTTTTTTCTCGGTGAGTCTAGCTAAGGGTTTGTCAATTTTGTTTATCTTTTCAAAGAACCAGCTCTTGGTTTCATTATTTTTTTCGTCTCTATTTTGTTTATTTCTGTTCTGATTTTTATTTCCTTCCTTCTGCTGATCTTGGGCTTTGTTTGTTCTTCCTTTTCCAGTACCTTTAGATGTTGCTTTTAGATTGTTTATTTGGGATTTTTCTTGTTTGTTGAGGTAGGCCTGAATTACTATAAACTTCCCTCTTAGAAATGCTTTTGCTGTATCCCACAGATTTTGGCATGTTGTATTTTCATTTTCATTTGTCTCCAGAAATTTTTTGATTTCTCCTTTGATTTCTTCGTTGACCAAATGGTTATTCAGGAGCATTTGTTTAATCTCCACATTTTTGTGGCTTTTCTGGTTTTCTTCCTATAGTTGATTTCTAGTTTCATACTTTTGTGGTCAGAAAAGATGCTTGGTTTTATTTCAGTCTTCTTAAATTTATTGAGACTTGTTTTGTGGCCTAATATGTGATCTATTCTGGAGAGTGTTCCATGTGGCTTCGAAAAGAATGTGTATTCTGTGGTTTTTGCATGGAATGTTCTATATATATATATACTAAGTCCATCTGGTCTAATGTGTCCTTTAAGGCCAGTGTTTCCTTATTGATCTTCTGTTTGGATGATCTATCCATTGGTGTAAGTGGAGTGTTAAAGTCCCCTACTATTATTGTGTTACTGCGTTACTGTGTATTTCTCCTTTTATGTCTGTTAATAATTGTTTTATATGTTTAGGTGCTCCTATGTTGGGTGCATAGATATTTACAAGTGTTATATTTTCTTATTGGATTGTTCTCTTTATCATTATGTAGTGCCTATCTTTGTCTCTTGTTACAGTTTTTGTTTTAAAATCTATTTTGTCTGATCTATGTGTCGACAAAAATAATCCATAACCAATCTATAAATGAAAATTTGGGAGAGTTTATTCTGAGCTAGAATGTGAGGACCATGGCCTGTGAGAGTCCTTCCACAAAGGACCGGAGCACTCCAAAGAAACGGGGGTATACAGGGTGGTTATATACCCTCAAAGAGGATGTTTCACATATGATTGAAATGTCCCCCTTATGATAGTCACAAGATTGCCCTGTTGGCACAGCGTTTGATGGACATAGCAGGTAGTGGGTCTGCTATCTCTGCAGGCGTAGCAGGAAGCAAGTCTATCGTCTCGAGCTGGGTGGTCACAGGTGAGCGCAGCAATCAGTTCCTAGCCTAAGGAAAGATGCTTAATCTTTAAGGAAATGCCAGCGGTTTGGGGGCGGGGAGGGAAGTTGCACCTTTATCTCAAGGGCCTTTGTTCTTGCTGTAGGGAATGTCTAAAGCAGATATACAGTGCATGCTCAATGGCCACAGTCAGGCCCTTCTGGAAGAACAAAGTCAGGCCGAATTAGGTTTACACCAAATGGCTTCCTTATATACTCCAATATATCCTATTGCTTGCCATTTCTATTTATCATATGTATTGCTACCCTCACTTTCTTTTCTTTGCCATTTGCATGGAATGTCTTTTTCTATCCTTTCACTTTCAGTTTGTGAGAGACTTTAAGTCTGAAGTGTGTCTCTTATATGCAGCATATTGATAAATATGTATTTATTGCCATTTTGTTACCTTTTTTTTTCTGGGTGTTTTAGTAGTTCTTCTCTGTTCCTTTCTTTTGCTCTCTTCCCTTGTGGTTTGATGGCTTTCTTTAGTAATATGTTTGATTTCTTTTGTCTTACTTTTTTGCTTATTTATTATAGGTTTCTGATTTGTGATTACCATGAGGATCCTATTTAATATTCTATGTATATAACAGTCTATATCGAGTTGATAGACTCTTTAGCTTGACCTCTTTCTAAAAGCTCTACTTTTTCACTCCCCTCCTCCCACATTTTATGTTTTTGAAATCATAGTCTCTTGTTTAGTGCATGTCTGTCCATTACTCTCTTATCATTGAAATAGGTGATTTTTGTACATTTGTCTTTTAATGTTCCTATTATCTTCACAGGTAGTCGATCTGCTACCTTTACTATATTTTTACCTTTACAAGTGATTTTATTGCCTTTTTTTTTCTACTTTTGATAATTTTTTTTATCTCTATTTGTGGTCATCGCTTTCCCACTTAAATAAGTCCCTTCAGCATTTCTTGTAGAACTGGTTTCTTGGTGATAAACTCCTTTACTTTTTGCTTGTCTGGGAAGCTCTTTATCTCTCCTTCCATTCTGAATGATAGTCTTGATGGATAGAGTATTCTTGGCTGTAGGTTTTTTTCCTTTTAGCACTTTAAATACATCTGCCATTCTCTTCTCGCCTGTAGGGTCTCTGCTAACAAGTCCACTGATAGCCTTATGGGCTTTCCTTTGTAAGTTGCTTGTGGCCTTTCTCTTGCTGCTTTTAGGATTCTCTCTTTATCTTTATTTTTGGACATTTTAATTATAATATGTCTTGGTGTGGGCCTCTTTGGGGTTATCTTGTTTGGAGCTCATCTTGTTTGGAGCTCTCTGTGCTTCTTGTATTTGGATGTCTGTTTCCCTCCTTAGGTTAGGAAGATTTTCATCTATTTTTCTTCAAATAAATTTTCTGCCCCTTTGTCTCTCTCTTCTTCTTCTTCTGGGACACCTATAATCTGAATGTTGGTGTGCTTGATATTGTCCCAGAGTTCCCTTAGGCTGTTCTCATTCTGTCTAATTCTTTTTTCTTTTTCCTGTTCAGCTTGGGTGATTTCCTCTAGTCTTTTGTCTAGCTCCCTGATCCGTTCTTCTGCATCCTCTACTCTGCTATTGAGTCCCTCTAGTGAATTTTTCATTTCCAGTATTGTATTCTTCATTTCTGATTGGTTCTTTTTTATATTTTCCAATTCTTTGCTGATGAGCTCACTGTGTTCATCCAATCTTCTCCCAATATCTGTGAGCATCCTTATGATACTTTGTTTGAACTCTTTGTTGAGTAGGTCGCTTATTTCTGTTTCATTTAGTCCTTTTTCTGGGTTTTGTCTTGTTCCCTTGCTTGGAAAGTATTCCTTTGCCTCTTCATTATGCCTGTTTCTCTGTGCTTATTTCTATGTATTAGGTGAGTTGGCTATGTCTCCTGATTTTAGAGAAGTGGCCTTATGTATGAGATGTCTTATGAAGCCCAGCAGTGTGCCTCCCTCTCATCACCAGTCCAAATGATCCAGGAGTGACCCTTTTGTGGGCTACTTGTGTCTTTCTGCTGTGGCAGGGTTGCTCTTACTGCAGGTATCCAGGGAGTCTAGTCTTTCCTTCCCTGGCCAGCTGTTTGTAAATCTGGTTTGGGAAGCCTCAGCACCATTGGCTACAAAGTGTATCAGCACACACCTATTGCAGATTTCCTCTTAATTGGGTTGTTACCCAGTGTAGCTGGTTGCTAGACTCAGGGGCTTACAGCTGCTATTGGCCTGAGGCCTACAAGGCTGTTGTCAGTTCTCTTAGGAGTGCAGCTGAGTGGGGCTGGCCCTAGGCACCAGAGCACTCAATTGTTTCAGGCTTTGGAAGTGGGGCTGATCCTTTTTATGGCTATTTGTGAAGCACAGGTCTTCTGCTACTGATAAGCCTCACCCCCCACAGGACCACAGACACTGTCAACACAGTCCTGGTCCATGCATACTTCCCAATCCCCGGGAGTGTACCCCGATGCCGCACTGCAGAGGTCCCCACCTCTCCACCAATGTCCCCCACAGTTCACCTGGTCCTCACACAGGCCCTGCCCCACAGAGGTGGACATACTCACCTGCTTATAGAGGATCAAGGCACCCAGTCATTGCAGGCTGAAAAGTAGCCTGAGGGCTTGTTGTTGGGTGGGGCGGGTCCCTAGGGCAGGCTGCCTGCCCTGGCTGAACTGGATTAAATCTGTGCTCTAGTGGGTGTGGCAGACCCCTGGGCTAACAGGCCAATGGCGCCCACCGGGGTCTGCGTCAGCACGCCTGGAAAAGGTCAGAACAATGGCCTCCACCGATGTCTCAGTCTCCGGAGAGGTCCCTCCTCTCACCAAGATGCCCCCAGAGCCCACCAGATGAGTCTCGTTTCACCAAAGGACTGTCAGCCTTCTCTCTGGTGATTTTAGGTTGCTGCAATGAGTGAGTTTGTGTGTGGGCCCTTTAAGACCCGGGTCTTTTGGGCTTTCGGCCAATAGCTTTTCTGGGGGTATCCTCGCTGCAGTTAATAGCCAGCGAAGCCAGACAATAAGACCCTTGTCTCAGTTGGGTTGAATCTGAAGTATGCTTACAGCGGTATCCGCCCCCTCTGGACCTCATCCTCCAGGGAGGGCTGCGTACCTTAGGGTGACTCCTGCCTGGCTGGCTGGGAAGCTCTGCTGCTCCCAAAGGTGGCTTTTTTCCTCCCCAGCAGGAATTTCTGCCTCTTCCGCCTTAGTCAGGACTTGTTGTAGGGGTTCTTTTTATCCAGTTTTCAGTTTTCTATCCAGGGTAATTTTTCCAAAAATAGTTGTAACCTGGTTGTGTTCATGGGAGGAGATGAGTTCAGAGTCTGCTTACGCCGACATCTTGATGAGATCTCTCACACCACATCTTCTTTGTCCAATCGTTGGTCGATGGGCACTTGGGCTGCTTCCATGTCTTGGCTACTGTGAATAGTGCTGTGATGATCATAGGGGGAGAAGCACTCCACGTTTTGACAACGGACCAGGTGATGAGCAAGCACTGGTTTAGGGCCAGCCCCCATGGTTTTGTTCCTCTTGCTCCAATACCAAGCCTGTCATGCAGCTTCAAAGACTCCATTGCTTCCTTGACAAGAACGGCTTCCTGGGAGCAAAGCCCAGAGAAGTGACTGTACCTGCCAGAAGCCACACAGAGCCTGAGAGGCAGGGCTGGGCAAACTTGCTGGGGTGCAGGTGTTGCCCCAAGGAAGCTGACCATTTCCTGGCAGCCTGCCTGGGCCAGAGTACCTGACTAGAAAGAAAGGTGCTGTTCTTCTGGAAATGCCACCTCAATCATAATTGCTGGAGCACCTCTGGGAGGTCTGGTGTGTTTGCACAGCCAAGCCAGGCATTCTGAGGCTATCTGTGGAATGGGACCCACCACCACCCTCGTGTATGGCCAAGAGGCGAGTGCGGGGCTCAGCGTGGAGCTGCCATGGGTGAGCGAACTGACAGCTGGTAGGAAAGGCTAGAGCACTTGGCTGCTGGCTCTTGATCTGTTTATTCAGTTTCCTGAGAATCATCTTGGCCCAGCAGGGTGCTTGCAGTCTAGTTGAGGAAAACAGCCTGGCTCTGGCCAGTGGGGCCAGAGCAGAGTGTGGGGAGGGAGGAGAAGGGTCGAGGTTTCCACTTCCAGGCTCATATAAGACCACAGTTCCATCCCTTCATAGGTTCTTGGGAGAGAATAAAAGCAGCAATGAGAGGAAAACTGGAATTGTCTCAGAAATACTGCATTTACGGCACCCACTCCTGCTCAAGTCTAGGTTATAACCAGGACATTCTGGGCATGCTGGCACAGCAAGATACGGTCCTTACCCTCAAGGAGCCCGATTTTCCTGACCTGCTGGATTTCACTGTCCTGCATCTTGTCTGTCCTAAGTTCATGGACAACCTCTGTTCACGTGTTCTCCCTCCCACTGCCTTTGGCAGTTTCATGGCTTTCCTATCATCACCTGGTTTCAGTGGCTCCAGAATGAAGAACCCACTTGTATTGAATCCTGGTAACTCTCTGACTTTTATTGTCAGGCAGATTCTGATTTTTGTGCCCTGGGGGCTCAGTGTGGGAGTGGCCAGAGTCCTCTGGCTGAATCTAACTCTATTCTTACTGTAGCACATTTGTGGATTCCCCCTGGACTTTATTTCCTGCAGATCGAGAGGGTATGTAACTAAGGGGTGTGCTTCTTTTCAGGCTCAGAGGCAGCCGATGTGAAGGGATGCTGCATCAGGTTTTCGTGAGCAGTCTGCAGTGAGAACCAAGCTCACTCGGAGCACTTGGAACACTTGGGGTCTGGCCTCAGCACCGAAGGCCTGCGGGTACGGGGGTTCCGGAGGACCTGTGAGTAGAAGGTGATCTAAGAACTCACCTGGCTCTCGCTTTCTCAGGGGAGCTGGCTTGCTGGAGCTCCTGGATCAAGAGCGGGCAGTGGAGGAAAATCCCAACTATGGGCCTGCATTCAAGGCTCAGATTTTTCCTGGAGACTCGGTGCCAGCAACTTGAGGACCAGATGGAGATGGAAGTGCTTAAGAGTTTTAGTGTCTCATCTTGGCTTGAATGAGTCTCCCATGCCATCAGGCTAGACTTAAGAAAAAAGATTAAATCTCCTGAGACAAGCACAGAGTCAAACCAACTCGGCTGCTTAGTTAAGGGCAAGTGGTAGAAATCCACTTTAAAATCCGTGCAGTAATAGTAGCTAAAATTTATAGCAATCTCAAAAGCTCTATAAGCATTTTCTTTTTTAATCTTCACAATAAATTCATTTGTACAGATGAGGAAATGACTCAGAGAGGGTAAGTGATCTGCCCATGGTCACACAGCAGCAGAGCTGGGGCCTGACCCAGGTCTGCTTATGGTCAAAGTCTGTGCTTGCACCACTTCATCTTCCTGCTGCTGTGGGCTTCTGTGAGCCGCTGCCCCCTCCTCCACCCCCTGTCCCTTTTCCTGCCCCTCGTCCTCCCACACCACATATGCAAGAGTGGCAGCTTGTCTCCAAGCTCTGTGGGTCTTTGTGTGGAGAAGACTGGAGGGTCTTCCTAAATTGCCAATGGAGACAGATGTCACTCAGGGCCCACCTGCTGCGTCTTCAGGAGCTTCCATGGAGGGGTGTGGGATTACAGTGGCATTTTTCAGGGGGCTGCCATGAGGCAGTGGTTGGGACTGGTTTCCTCAGGATGGTGTTGGAGACTCAGTGGCAGAACTGGACCATGTAGGGTCTGGGGTCTGGGTTACCTGGTGCAAGAGGGGCCTCTGTGGGGGTCCCTGGAGTGCTGAGGGGCAGGAGCAGGGAGTGACTCAAGTCTGGTCAAGTTATAACCAGGACGGCCTCCTGGAGCCGAGGGCCCATGAGCAGGTGCTTTATTTTGTCATTTTTAATCACAACTGCGTTCTCATGAAATGGCCTGTGTGCCGTTGGAATCCCTTGATAGTCTGTGGGCTCCATGCCAGTTTGGATGAATTGCAGCGGGCCTTCCTCCTGGCTTGCACAGCACGTGGCCTTAGTCAAGGTCTTGTCTGCGGGGAGCCGTTCTCAGCTGCCTGGCCCCTCCCGGTCTTAGATTTAGCTCAATGCTGTTGTCACAACTGATACCGGGCCCATATTTTGTGCCTCGGATTTCCTCCCCGTTGGAGTCTATAGATCTGTTGGCCTTTGTGAATCCACTGCCCTTGCATTATTTACGGAGGAATTGGATTCACAGAGAGAAGTCTTCTGGGGGAGGAGGAACAAGTGTTCCATTTTGCATCTCTGCCTTCTGAGTGTGTACGCTATTTAAAGATAGATTTTTGTGTAGGGACGATAATGCCCATTCCAAGGGCTCTTCAGCGGGGAAGGGTCCTGGGCGGGGTGTCCTGGCTTGGTCTTGGCTGCGATTGTTCGGGTGCTGCCGAGGTGCAGGTTGTGCTTATGCAGCCACAGGTTGGCACAGCGCTCCTCCTTCACTCTGTCCCAGCTGGGCACAGGGACTGGCTGACCTCTCAGAGGACTGAACAGGACGGATTCTTGGCCAATGTCAGGGACTCCATTCCCCTCTGAACTGTTGTGGGAGAGACCACCCGCCTCTAACTCAGCGTGGGAAGTTTCCGTCAACTTCAGTTCCAAAAATAAGCTTCCTCCTTTCATTAGAAACAGCCTGAATCATTCATACAAATGTTATTTCCCAAACTTTCCCTTCTCTCCCACAGTATCCCAGCTCCCATTCCTGCATGCCTGTCCTCGAGTTGGATGAGGAGAACTTGTAGAAAACCAGCCTCTCACACTCAGTCCCTGGGCCCCTCTCCTGGGTCCTGGATTTTGCTACACCTCACTTTAGAGAATGGCTCCTCAGTGGAGGGCTGGTCCTCCTCCACCTGAGGTTGGCTTTACTGCATTGAGGAGGAGCCAGGGTGGAAGGTCCCATAAGTTCTTTCCTGGAAGATGCTGTTGGTACAGACCTGAAGTTTTGATGTTTTTTGAGTCACTTTCCTTATGACCCCAAAGCTTTCCCCTCCTGTTTCAGTTCATCCACTCTTCCCATTGCCTCTATGGAGGCGGCCAGTGTAGTGGCCACTTCCTTTTGGTCAGGGCACTAGAGAGGTGGTGAACCTCCCCAGTCCCTCAGCCAGGGGGCATCTGGGTTCACATTGCTTTTCTGCTGGGCTTCTTTCACCCCCCTCCCAGGTACCCAGTGCTGTGATTGGTCCAGGGCATGCCTGGATGGGGGATATCATGCCTGGGAGTCGTGGCTTTCCTGGGGGGCTTTGATTAATCTCTGTGTTTATTGCTGCAAGCTGATTCATGGAGCCGTGTCCAGTCCTTGAAAAGTGTCTACAGAATATTGTAGATGGAGCAGTGCTGCCAGGTGGAACGTTTGAGGCAGCTTCAAAGGTCAGACAGGGAACACTGCGGTGCAGCCATGAACTCAGTGTTCCTAGGAGGACTCTTCATTAAGGTGTCCTTGTATTTCCAACACAAATCAGCCATCTGCTTGACCCATTTGAAGATCACAGAAGCCACTCTGAGGGGCTCTGATCTTCCAGAAAGTAAGCAAAAATAAACAAATCAATATGAAGAAAGGTTGACTTTCCCTGCACAGAACTAAATGCCGTGGGGTTGACTTCCCATGCTGGTGTGTGGTGAGTAGGACGAAGAGACCTTTGGGGTTGGGGGACTCTAGGCCTGCAGATGGGAGAGCAGGCATGAGGGCAGCATCTTGAATTTCTGGGGGCTGCTTAGTTGCATGCTTGCCCGCACTTTCTCTGGATCCTATCAGCTGTGACCTTGCCCTGGGTGAGGGCACGAGAGATGCCTGGTCTACCTTCCTGCCCAGCCAGTACCCACCCACTCAGGACACACCCTGGGGAGTGATTGTATGATGATGGTGGCCCCAGCATTAGAAGACACACGTGAGCCCTTCTCAAGCCCTCACCCCTCCTGTCTGCTGGTGCTGGGGGCAAGTGGGCCTCTGAGTGGGGCTAATGGCTGCAGTTTCTACCCCAGGTCATTTCAGCCAGATTCCTTCCTCTCTCAGTGGCCCTTTGAGTAACTCAGAGATAATTCACTTATTATTACTCAGGGGACAGAGGCTGGCTCTGTTCGTTGACCACCTGCTTTCAGAGAGTGACACATGAAGGGCGACTAGCTAGATGAGCCTCCAAAGACGTTTATGTGTTGCAGGCAGCAGTTTATGAAAAGGTCAGAGGCTGTGCTCAAAGTTTCTGCTGCAGGGACCTCCCATCTCTGGGACAGGTGGAAATCTCAAGATGTTAGAAAGTTCTCTTTATGTTGAACTGAAGCCGACACCTGTGTACCTTTCTCCCAAGAGGATGAATTAAATGACCATGACTCCTTGTTGCTTTCTCTCTCCTAGGAGGATACAGACAGTTTCCAGATCCTTCATTTCTTGTTGCTGTGCTCTTTTGGTGTCTGAAAGTCCTCTTAAAATATGAGACATGAGTCTCCAGTCATGTTGCTGTCTAGTTTGTTGGAGGGACTCTCCCAGAGTGATGGTGAGGGGCTCTGAGTGTAGCTCTCTTGAGGTCTACTGGACATTAGGATGGAACCTAGGATTCCTATAGGAGTGAGTGGTTGATATGCCCCTTTTTAAAATCTACATTTCTGAGTTTCAGTTTCCTCAAATGTGAAATGGAGAATGCAGTGCCTACCCTAGAGGGCTGGGAGGAGTAAATAAAATACAGTAGAGCACATCCAATACTGAAGGCACTCAGTGGGCCAAAATTATCACCCTCATCTTACTTAGTAAGCTAGTTAGCTCAAGGTCAAACATTTTGGCAAAGGCCCAGAGTGCAGATGTTCCAATTAAAATATAAATGCTTTGCTAATAGAGGTGACACAGTTATGTCTTAATATTAAATTGAGCTCTGAGCTTCCTGGCAGCCAAAGCAGAAAGAAAAACTCACCAGATTACACAATTTATATTAGTTGATTAAAGGAAGCATTACAAAGAAATTGGACACACACTTTTGTTTGGGCAAAGACCTCCAACCCTGGGCATGTTAATCACCTTTGACTTTCTCAGGAAAAATAATTCACTAAACTGGCCTCAGATCAGGGCAGGCCCTGTATGGGAGAAGTGTGCCCAGCTGCACAAAGAGGGACAAACTGGCCCTCAAAGTAAGGGTGCTGGAGAGCGAGGTCCAGCCTCACAGTCCTGCTTCTTCATCCGACAGTCTGTGGCTTGCCTGGCTTCTATGTGTGTGTCTGGGCCTCTGCCTCAAGTTTGGTCTGTAGCCCTTGCGAAGAATTATTGCCAAATTATGTCTTGTGAAATTTGAGCTTCTTATAGGGAAAAGGGACGTGATAAGATGCAGGGGTGACACCAGTTCTGGAGCAGCAGAGAATTTGATGGTCGCTCACTCTGCTCCTTGATCAGGTCTTGTGTCACTGTCCACACCTTTTCATTAACTGAGTGAAAGGCTCAGTAAGCAGTCCCATGGATGATGTTTCGAGATGGCACTAATTCCAAGACCCCACAGACGCCTTTATGGGGTGGAAAAACGACCATATCAATACTGGGAAGGGTGTAGAAAGAAATGATGGACATCATGAAATTTTACTGGAAAGTAGGGTTTATGTAAGAAATGAGAGATCTTACTGGACTTTGCGTGTATTCTGACAAATTATTTTGGAGGGTAGATGAAGCATTTGATGAAACACTGACATGGAATTAGCCAATGGCTGCACCCCACTCACCCCTCCTTGGACCATCTTTGGCTCCAGCTGGGCGATGACTTGGTGGCGTTGGCATGAGCCGGAAAGGCTAGCAATGGGACAATGTGTACCACCTGCTGGTCACACCTTCTGGAAGAATCCTCTTGGTGGGGTCCCTGAGATGTGACAAAAGCCAGGCAGGAAGCAGGATGGTAGTTCCCCCAAAGCCAGCTGACCCAATAGTTTTCATACGTGTTTACTTATCTAACTGCCCTCTGATGTTACTCAGCTGAATGGAGGGTTAAGTACCGAGATTTGGGGAGTTAAACTATTCCTATTTAATTTTTTAAAAGGATGGTGGTGAGATGAATTAAAAACAAAATTTTAAGGAAAAGCTTAAGAAAAGGGGGAACTGTTAAGTCTCCAAACAAAGTCAACTGGATGATGAAGAAGGCTTCTGTCTCCAGGGGTGACAGAGGATGGCTGAGTATCTCTGGTGGAAACGGGCTTTCTGACTGATGATGCACTGAGCTCCGAAAGAGGCGTGGGAGGGCTGCACGTTCTGAGGTGGGCACTTGAGAGCAACATGCTATCTCCTCATCTGGGTTTGCTATTCTCCGGGGCAGGCTTGTCGGGGAGTGGGGAGCTCTAGGATTAAATCTCTGCAGAGCCCCACCTTTTAATCGTCTGGCTCATAGCAAGCCCCTCAGTCTACCCTTTCCCTTTATTCTTACCTGAAGAAAAAGCAACAAGCTTTGGCCTCCAGACAACCTCTGAGGTCTTGGATCTTGGAATGCGCGTTGGGGCAGGAACGCAGAGTTGGATGAGCATGGTGGGCTCTGGGGCTGGTGTCAAACCGTGTAGGGGAAGGAGTGCTGAGCTCCTCCCACTTACATGGAGAGTTGGAGGCTAGTGGAGAAGGCAGTCCAGATAAGTCAGCCCCGCCCAGGACGGGTTTGTACAGCTGACTGCACTTTTGGCAAAAGATTGGGAAGCTCTTAGCTAGGAAGTAAGATTGGCTCCTAAAGTTAAGGATGGGGTGAAGGCCACCAAAGAGCTACCCTGGAGGGTACCCAGATGCTTTCCCTCTGATGAACCCTCTGTGAGGTCACTTAGAGATTCAACACGTGAGGTCTGTTCCCTCCCTCTATGCATGCCAGGCACCGCTGACTGGGGCTTTGGTGGCTCCAAATATTTGTTTGTGTTAAACATTTCCTAACACACACTGCATTTGCAGTTAGGCCTCACACATAAATAAAATGTAGTTTTGGATAATGTAGCACTTGATAGAAGATCATGTTTGTATCTGTATATGCAAAGTGTAAATATTATAATTTCAAATGTTCTGCTATCATGGTAGGAGTTTTTGTTTTTGGTGCTGCAGTTACCTTCAATCCTGTTTTTTCAATCACATACCAGGGTATTTTTAGTTACCATAAGAAGGGAAATAAAATACAAAAAAAAAAATTGAGCTATATGTGGCATGCAAACCTTTTTAAGGTTTTATGAAATCAAACCAATGAAGAGAGGAATCCAGCCAAGTGGGGATGGTGTGTGGGCCACCGAGCTGAGGACAGGCTTTCCCCAAGCCCTGTCTGTTTCTTCACTCCCTTTCTCGAGTGGTCTCTGAGGGCTATGAGGGTGCAGAGGCTGTGCATATGCAGCAAAGCTGATGTGGAAGCTTTGATATTCCCTGCTCTGGGCTGTGCTGTGAGTGGTAGCGACCTCAGGTACACCTTCATCTTTTTGGGTCTCAGTCTTCTTGTTTGGAAAGTGAATAGATTGCACAATTTTTTTAAAGTGTAAGAGTCTTCTCTTCAAATGAAGTCTGATAAAAGCATTCACTCAGAAAACCCTGTGGCTGGACAATGCTTGTAAACAAGGTTTCGTGTCATTACTACCAAACCTCTTAATCTCAAATCATGTGCCCGAGGCGCAGTAAGCCAATCACTGAGACGTTGGTGCTTGGAGATAGAGAAAGGTTTATTTGAATTGGCCAAAATGAGAAGGTGGGAGAGCAAGTTCTCCCAGATCCGCCTTAACAAAGAGAGAAAGCAGGGGGTCTTTATAGGGCTGAGGGGCTTGGGAGGTGGAGTTTTGGGGAAAGTCCTTGTTTCTTTCACTTCACATAAGACCTTGAGCAACTAAACTTCTTTACACCAGTGGCAGCTGGGGTCAGGTCGTCTGGTCGTCATAATTTCCTTAAAGGCATTCTTTTTCTTCTGCAAAACAAGCTCATGAATCCCTGTGACCACTGAACCACCCCTCTGCAAATTAGCAAGCTATAATTACACGATGGCTGTTAAGCAAGCATTTGGGCTCAACAAATACATCTAATGGGGTTTGCGGTTATTTATCTAGGATTTACGTGGGTACTAACTTCTTTTCATCTGTGGCTGTGTTGGGAACAAGGTTGAAGGGTAACACGTTCTTACTGAGTATTTACAGTAACCCTCAGCATTTCAGCATTTCTGTGAACCTCTCCTCCAGGCCAGGCCACAGTGCGCATTGTCTTGGGGGATGGGGAGGGAGGGTGTTGAGGGACGCCTCTCCTCACCCACTGTCTGTCTTCTCCTGGGCAGTGCCCTTCAGAGCTCGGGGATTGAAGCATTTTGATTTTTAACAATGGTTTGGCTCTCCATTTAGAGACTTCTTGAATTCTGCAACAAAGCCTTGATGAATGGAGACAGAACCCTTCTCCAAACACAGATGTCATCAACATGTATCAGTATTGTGTACACCATAATTTCAAAGATTTCAATCATTGATGTTTGACAAACTGGGAGCAAAATTAATATTAGAAGAAGAAAAAGGATTTCTAACAGAGTGAGGTTGTTGGGTTGAGCATTGAACCCAAAGATTAGCAGAGCTAAATGCTATTCTTCATCAGCTAAACTGGAAAGTGGCTGTGGACAGGTTCCTTCTTTGTGCTTTAGTTTATTCTTGCCCATAAGTGACATATTACAGAACTAGAAACCACCTGCCTGGCCAGTATGTGCATAGCTCTTTGATGTCCCCAGAGAAGAGGGAAAAATCAATAAGACATACAAAAAGAAGGGTGCTGGTTTTTTGAAAACGATGAAGAATCTAGAAAACATATCCACTTTCATTTTTTTTTAAAGAACGTGACTAAAGCTTGATAGACACATTTTTGTCTCCTTCCTTAAGGATCTTACTTGATAAATATATAGATAAATGTTAGTAATAGCATATTAGTTGGTAGTTTGTAAATGAATGCTTGTAATAAAGCAATGTTTGTAGTCTAAAGTAAGTTTGCTTCATAAATTAACAAGCCATAATTTAGCAACAGTTCTGACTTATCCTAAATTCCATGCAAGTGCTGCCACATGAGCGAAGCTTTGCCGTTTTTCTTGTAGTTTCTTCCAGATTGGCTACCCCTTCCCTCTTCTAACACTATCTCCTTTTATGAGCTCTGCAAACCTTTTTTGATTCTCAGTTGTGGCACGTTTTAGCCAGTATTTTGATTTTCTTCAATTTGCTTAGCTAAACCATAAAAGAATTAACTAATGTTCATGACTTGGTAGAATTATAGCTAGATTTTGCAAAGAGCTTGTGAAACGGCAGCCAGATGGCTGTGGAATCTGAATATTTACTCTGGGGAACCAAAGCAGGTTTTCTGTCATGATGATGCTCACCTCACTTGGGGGCCCAAAGCCCCATTTGTGGAGGCGATGCTCGGGCCCAGTACAGAGGAACATCGAGAGGAGAGGGGGAGCTGACCCTTGGGTGGCAATGTCTGGTGCAGGACTGGGCAGCACTGGGTAGATATCCATCAGGATAATTGTTGTTTTGCTGGCATTTGGACTTTCATTTTAGAAAAGAAGTTACGTTTACAGTGCTTCTGGGCAGGTCAAACGGGGCTACCTGCCATTGAAGCCCAGAGTTCTCAGCACAGTGGTGGCAAACACTAGCTGATGAATGCTCTCTGCATTTCAGATAGCACATGGTAACAGAAAGCCCTTGAGAAGCCAAGGGATGTCACTTTGACATTTATGACAAAAAATTTACCTTATGTCTTCAAAAGGAGAGGCAGAGAAACTGATATATGAAGTACTTGGTATGCCAGGCATGCTGACTGTATTGTTTTCCTTGGCATTTTGTGACCAAAGGATCAGGATCAGACTTGGATTCAAATCCCAGTACCAATTATTGGCTATGCAGCCTCAGATAGATCACTTCACCTCTCTGAACCTTGATTTCCTCATCTGCAAAATAGAGATTTCTATCTTGCAGGTTGTTGTAAGGATTAAATAAGGTCATTTATGAAAAGCACCTTTGTGGTTGGAACTCAGTGAATACTCGATAAATGGGACATATCATCACTGGATGACAGATGACCAAAACTGAAGGTATAGATTGATCTAGGCCCAGAACACTTGCTTGGTTATTCCAAATTGAAGGAAAATCTCATGAAATTTTTAGGGTGGATGAGGCATCAGTGGCGGGTAGGTATTTGAGCACCCTCAGTGTGCACAGGGAGAGCTGGGACTACCACGTCACTGCCCCAGAGTCCCAGGGTTCAGGGGCTACCTCCAGTCTGGATGAGAGGTGGAGATGCTCCAGATGTCCCCAAGTGCTGTGTTTGCCAGCCTTCCTCTGGGTATGTGTATTGGGGGCATGGGGAGGAGGGAGCCCTCCTCAGAAATTCCACCTTACCATGGCATAAGCCCCTCTGTTCCCCCTGTGATGGAGGGTGCATGCACCTTGGCTCCTTGTCACACACCGAGATCACCCTGCAAACATGACCTGTGTTATAAACTCACAGGCTCCCAGGGCTCAACCTTGTGCAGCATCTGAGAGCAGGGAGTCAACTGTTGTCACATCCCCAGGGCAACTTGGCTTGCAGCTGGCTCCTTCAGTCTGAGCACAGATCAACAGTCTTCTGTTTCAGGGTGATATCAGTGGCAGGAGTAGGAGGCCCTGTGCAGGGAGATGGCAGGTGACACTGAAGTGGACCCTTCAGTCTGAAGGACCAGTGAGGAAACAGAAGTCAGGTACCAGGTCAACGGGGACAAAGTGCTGCTGCAGCCTCAGCCTATGAGCATTCCCAGACCACAATGGAGGCAAAGTGCCCGTGGTGCAGCAGTTACACGTGGGCCTTGGTCCCAACCATGCCAAACCTAAGTTCGGATTTTTACCCAGCTGATGGCTCAGCAGCGAGCTTTCCTAAGTACTCGGAGCAGATGATGCAGATAGACGGAGGTGGGCTCTACACAGACAGACAGAGGTGGACCAGGATGGATGGAGGGGGGCTCTCCCCAGGCAGACACAGATGTATGGAGACAGACGGACAGAGATGGCTCTGCATAGCCAGATGGAATTGTAGCCACCAAAAGGGGCCTTCTACTCACTGCAAAGACAAGCCAGCAGTCCAGAGGCAAGGTGGTAGGAGAGAAAGGGTCTTTTTGTTACCTTGCTGTCGAGGGAGAAGATGGCAGACTCGTGTCCTAAAGAACCATCTTAAAACTGCAAAATTTTGAAGCATTTATATAGAGCAAATGGGCTGAAGGGGGTGTCTTGGGATGTCACCTGTCTTGTGGTGTAGTCCTTGAGACTCCAGATCATCGCTTCTCTTTGTCACTGGTGATGGATACCAGCAGAAGCCTTTCTCCCAGAAGACATTTCCTCCCTGGGAAATCTTAGAGAACAAAGTTATTGCCTTATTGACCTAGGGAGGTGTACGTCTAAGCCAAGGACATGAAAATAGCAGAGCATGCGTATTTCTTACAGGCAGGTGTGTACTTATGTAGGCCACGTGCAAACTAAAGGATGCTGATAAGGAGTGGGGGTGTCTTATGGATCAGGGTCATCTATAGTCCTAACATGGTTCCCCTCTGTAAGATAGTTCCCTTATGTCAACCTGTGTTAACCATTGGTGTATTTATCTTAGCTTTCAGGTGGCGCTTAGAGAAGTACATGGACACTCAGAGATGTCTCTGCCCTGAACCCGAAACTGAAGGAGCTGTTCCCATTCCAAACTGTCATAGTCTCTACCCACCCTCTTCCTTCTCAGGAGGACACCTCTTAGAGATGCCGTTTCTTCTTTGTCCTGCAGGTTGGAGCTGAGCCCACACCTAGATCCTCAGTCAGAGATGAGCTCTGTGGGACTCACTCTAGGGCCTGCCATTGAGACCACGTTGGGAGATGGTGTTGGGTGCTTGGGACCAGGTTCAGTGTAATGACATGTAATGATGAGCTGCTCACATTTATTTCTCTGTGGAAGTAAAACACTTGCTTTCAAAGGAGCAACTTCAAGGATATTTAAATGGCAGGCAGCAGTAACCTTGCCAATTTTGAGGGTAAATCTATGTTAATTAAATACAACCAATATTAATACTACTTGTGGCTAAAGGCACTTAAAGTATGAATAAGATAAATACTAAATCCACACCTTAGTGCATTTGAATATAAATTTCAAAAGATTCTCAGGGTCATTTGAATTCATAGTCATATTTTTAGATGAAATTTGGAGAAGTAGTTCTTGGGAAAATATGCCAATTTACTTGCTCGTTACCAGTGTCTAATTGTGGAAAATTATAGCTAACATCCGGAGCATTATTTTCCCTGGAACATTTTTGAATCAGTAATTAGTTCCCTCAGAGCTTTGAGGGGGAAGTGTGATCACCCCCAAGCTGAGGGCTGACCTGCAGGGGTTTGAGGCTGCTTCCCTGCAAGCAGGTCGCAGGGCTCAGTTTGGGAGTGAGACCTAAGGACCCAAGCTTCCAACCTGCTGCCCCCAGCTGTGTGAGTTGGGTGTTTGCTAATCTGTGAAATGGGAATGAAATGCCAAGTTCGTGTAATTGTTGTTAGAATTATGAGGTGATGATGTAACTAACGCATTGGACTCGGGGTCTGGCACATGGTCGGTGTTCAGGAATGTCAGTAACCTTTCCTTCCCTAGACCCAGCCCTTGCCTTTCTGTCCTCTGTCCTCCTATTTGGGCCATGCAGTGGACTAGGCATGTCAAGAAGGGGTTCGGAACAGCAGCAGGAGGGCCGGCCTGTGGTTGAGTGGTTAAGTTCGAGCACTGTGCTTTGATGGCCCAGGGTTTTGCCAGTTCAAATCCTGGGCGTGGACCTAGCGCTGCTTATCAAGCCATGCTAAGGCAGCATCCCACAGAGAGGAACTAGAATGATCTACAACTAGGATATACAACTATGTGCTGGGGGGCTTTGGGGAGAAGAAGAATAAAAAACAGAGATTGGCAACGGATGTTAGCTCAGAGCCAATCTTTAAAAAAAAACAAAACAAAAAACAGCGGGCCAGACTCAGTCTCTGTCACTCAGGTAGGGTGCCTGCTCTGGCCTCACTGCTTAGGGAACAGTGACATTCATCTGTGGAATTCCAGGGAGCACTGCAAAGTGAGAGAGATGCTGCTTATGGAATCAATCACATCTGTTAATTGAAACAGATATGTGTGAATTACGCTAGACACCTGGAAGATACTAGAATCATGGAACATGGAACATTGTACTTGTTCTTTGGAATCTTGCAGTTATACCCTAATTGGTAATGTGGACACATGAAACAATGAGACACAGATTTGAGATTGCCCATTAGTGAATTTCCACAGGATGACTTCAGCACAGCAATGAGATGAGTTGCTAGGAGGGAAACCACTGAAAATAAACGTTTGCAATCATGCTCATCGGTTATTTGGTAAACAAAGAAGAATCTTGATAACAGTTTCAAAATGAGATATAATTCACAGCCCTGGCTGTGTCTCTTGTGAAGCATGAGAAGAAAGCAACTGACACAGGGCTCCCTGAAAAATTAGTACTGATTCTAGAACTGCCTGTGCTGTGGTGTTTAGCCATTGTCCAAAACAAAATTTCTCCATCACCCCAGGGAGAATATGAAATTCCAATGGCATTTTACTCATTTTAGTTCTTGGAAAGACAGAGTTGTGCTCCTAAAGCTAGAAGAAAAAAATTATGAGAAAAACCAGTATTTTCTCTCACCAACTCTAAAATAATGGGTTTTCAGCATTTTGAAAAGCAGTTCTGCCACTAGAATTGGAAACAACAAATTGTTGTTTGACCTGAAAAATTAAATGTATGAGGTCAAGGTGAAACTAGCAAATATTACAAGGAGAGTAACATTCATAACTAAAAATGAAGAAGAGACAGTCATTTGTCAGAAAGCTAAATAAAAAATAAGGTGAGGGTGATGACAAGGTAAACTGGTTATAGAAGGGCAGTATAAGCCCAGAATTCAGATTTCTATGCAAGAAACAGAGTTTGTCAGAAGAGCCCAGAACAGCTGGTTGCTTTACTCGGAGGATGTGGCATGGTGTTCTCTGTCTGTCCTCCAGGGGTGCAGTCCACTTTCCCTGTCCTGCTTGTGCCTGAGGCTGGTCTGTGTGTCCTGTGGGTGACTCCCTTGCTATCTGGCCTCTGGTCTGCTGGCGATGGGAGCCCAGCAGGCATTGACGGAAGGAGGAAGGATGTCTGGGATTTCTTCATTTGGCTCTCTCCTAGCTGGCTTTGTCCTTGGGCTGAGGTCACTGCCACCTCCAGTGTCTCGCTGTGTGACTCTGGAGTTCCTTCATCTTCTGGGGCCTTTGACGCTAATAGCCCCTTTGCTGCCAACGTGCAACTCCCACATAGCCCTCATGGTTCCTTACACCTTCCACACACCCTTGTAAGTACTCCCTTTATTAAACCCTCTCCAAAGGATGTTAATTTGACTGAGCCATCTGGCTTAGTCTGTTTGGGCTGCCATAGCGAAATATCACAGGCTGGGCAGCTTAAACAGCAGACGTTTATTTCTCACAGTTCTGGGGCTCTAAGTCCAAGATCAAGGCACCAGCAGATCCAGTGTTGGTGAGAGGTCTCTTCCTGGCTTGCAGACCATCACCTCACTGTGTCCTCACATGGCAGAGAGAGAGAGAAAGGAAGCAAGCTCTCACTTCTCTTCTGACAAAGGCACTAATCCCATCATGGGGGCTCCACCCTCATCACCTCATCACCTCCCCAAAGCCCCCCCACCCAACATCATCACCTTGGGGATTAGGGTTTCAACACATGGATTTTGGGGGACACAAACATGCTGTCTGCAGCACCACTTGTGTCCACCTGTGTTCCTGACTGACGCAACCTTTGCCCAGTTTTTCTCCCCAAATTCCATCTCAGTTGATGGTGGAGCTGGAGTCCATTATGAGTCGACTGCCTAGTTGGTCTCATAGGTACCTGGATCCACAGCAGGCTCACTTATTTAGTTTCTTAGTGTTGTTTGCTTGTTTCCTTGAAAATGACACCACCTTCATGAACCCAATTGAAGCCTGAAATTAATTTATTTTATTTTATTTTTTATTTTTTAATTTTTTTTTCCTTTGTGTCCCCAACGCCCCTCGGTACATAGTCGTATATTCTTAGTTGTGGGTCCTTCTAGTTGTGGCATGTGGGATGCCGCCTCAGTGTGGCTTGATGAGCAGTGCCATGTCCGCGCCCAGGATTCAAACCGATGAAGCACTGGGCCACTGCAGCGGAGCCACTGCAGCGGAGTGTGCAAACTTAACCACTTGGCCACAGGGCCAGCCCCCCAAGCCTGAAATTTAAAACCTTCAGTTTTGTTCAGCAATCCTCTGTTTAACCAGCCCTGTCTGGATCCTGAGCTGGAGTGAAGACTTTCAGCAGAACTTGAAGAGGATTTCAGACCTTTTATTTTAATTTTCATGTCAAATTTCTTTCTTATTTTAAGTGATCAAATTGAAATTTTAGGCATCGCATCACCAACAAGCACAGTGAAACTTGATTGGGGCTGGGCTGGGTAGTTGTTTTGAAAAGTCCTAACCTTTGGGTATGAACTAAAATTTTATTTTCCTTGTTTATCTTAGCTACTGTGAAACCAGCATTTCAGATTATTTATTTTTGAATTAATTTTTTCTGGCTTAAAAATAACACAAACCCAGAGTGGAAAATTTAGACATTTGGTAGAGAATGAAGAAGAGAGAACCAATACCTCCAAGTATAGCCATGTTAAGATTTACTATGTATTGAGATTTACTATATTTCTTTCCAGTCTTTTTTGTAAATGCCTGCTTTAAAAAAAAAAACAAAAAACATGGTTAAGGACACATTTGAGATACAATGTGTATCCTGCTTTTTTCACTTTGCATTGTGAGTAATTGAAAAACTCTTCATAACTTCATTTTTAATGGTTGCCTAATGACTGTTTTCATATGTTTTGAATAAATAACCCCCTGAATGCCATGGGAAGAAGTCATCTATGTCATGATCTGATCCCCAGGGAAGTCCTAATCACTCCTCCAGCTTTCTCTCTTTTTTAATGTGCATTTGACAAGTAGTTCAGCGCAGAAGGCAAGATTTCAAGTGCAGTTATGCATCGGGAGAAAGGCCACAGCGTGGATGCAAAGCCCCACACTGTCTCCTGGCGCCCACCTTCACTGGCACACAGACTCTCCCAGTGACCCGTGAGGTAGGGGTCGTCGAGTCCCCACTTCACAGACAGGAAAACTGAGGCTGAGTCAGTGTAAGTAACTTGCCTTGGTTCTCACAGCTGGAAGGGGGTGGAGCAGGGATTTAAGTTAGATCTGTTTGGCGCAAAGCCCGTGGTTTCCCACTGAACTGTGTTGCCAAGAGTATCAGAGACCAAAGCTACTTCTTTCTTTGACAAGATTGAGGAAGGAATGTGATGTGCTTTTGGTACAGGGTAACTCAGATCTTAAAGACTTCCTTAGATTATGTGAGTAAGAGCCGCAGGAAGAAAAACCCTGGAAAGCTGACCTTTCCAGGTTGAGGAGTCCTTGGCATGGTAATGCAGGAGGGACAGATGCTTCGGAGGGCTGGTCAGCCTCTCTGCTCTCTAAGGATGTTGTGTGGAGTGCTCAGTTCTCAGAGGGAGCTGTGTTCTGTGCTGACAAATCCGACTTCTAATGATGTTCATTCTTATTAACCCTTCAAAGCAAAACCCTCTGTGACTCACCCTGTTATCTCACCTCTGTCATGCCCTTCCTCCCTGACTGTGCAGAGTAGGAGAAACAAATGTATTGTCTCTGTTGGTCTAGCAACACATCTTTGTTGATAAGCTGCCTTGGAGCTGTGTAGTGCGTGAAGAATGTCCTGTCTTCAGAGAATTTACAGCACAGTTAAGATCAAACATTATATTGGGAAGGTGACCAGTGGTGTTAGGACTGTTAGTTTTGGTGTGGATGGTGAGGGCCAGCTTGTCAGAGAAGTGTGTTCTGGGAAGGGGGTGGTGGCTGGCCTGAGAAGCAGCTCCCGAAGTGAGATTGGGGGGAGCTTTTGGGAGGCTCTAGAGGTATGAGGGGGGCGGGTGGAGGACGGGTGGAGCCACCTTTCAGCAGTCCAGCAGCAAGTTCTGGAACATCCATTACAGCACAGAGCTGTCCCTTACCAGAGCCCAGGGGCAGGGTGGTTATGACCCCACACAGGCTCTGGACACCCAGGGACAGGCAGGGGCACAACCTCTCTGGGCGTCTCTGGGCAAGGTATCCATACAGCAAGGGCCATCAGCTGGATGAGAGAGGGCAGCCAGGTTCCACGCAGCTGGGGAAGGTGTGCCAGCGGTGTGAAGCTGGCATATAGGCAGTGGGAGGCTTATCATTACTATTATTGCTGATGTTTTTATGTTCACTCAGTGTCCATATCTTGAGAGGAAATCCCTAAAACTTTTTGTAGATAGCTCATGAGGGCACCCTGGAGAGCTTAGTAGTTGCTTTGTGGTGGAGAAAACGACAGAAATCCGTTATAGCTGAGAGCTTTCATGATCTATGGCTGATTGATTGATTGGTTTGTTCCCCATTGCTTGAATTCCTGCAAGCCCTTGGGCTCTAGGAACTCCCGCGGTGTCTACGTGATGGAAAGCAGAAGGGTTGGAGTGAGGATGGGCTCTTGGAGAAGTCCAGTCAGTATAGCTCAGTATGCAGAGAGAACCTTGTGGTACTATAGAGAGACCTCCAATTTCTCAGAACAGGGGCACCTCTGGGAATGGACCGAGGCCAGTCCAGCTCCTGCCCTTCACTGAGAGGTCATCACTCCCACACCCGGCTCTCAGCCATCTTGATATTGGCGGGATGTAAAGGACTATTCTTGGACAGTTGTCTCTAGGATGTTATCTTACCTGCATGCCCAGGGTGACCTCAAATGTGGAGAGTTCTCTGTTATCTCAATTCTTGACTTATTGGCTACCATGAGATGCTCACTTCAGGCAGATGCCCTGATCTCATATGCTGCTCTCTAAAGAAGATGCATCAAGGAGTGATTAATATTACCTTAGTTACAGATTTTATTAGACAATGAGCTGGTGACTCAGGACCAGCTCCCACAGCCCCAGTATTTCAGGGGATTCAAGAATCAGTTTATTTTGTGAGTAACAAAAACTAGGGAAGGGACTGTTTCTCAAGCTTGCATTGTTGCTGGAAATAGTTAACTAATGCAACTTCTCATTAATTGCAGGCCTCTCAAGTTGTGGGGCAGGGTCACAAAATGATAGAAAATCCATCATTTCTGTTCTATTTTCTACCATTTTCTCCCTAAATCTGTTTCACTTTAAATAAATATTTTAGCTTGGCCCCAGGATGAGACGTAGTCGCTAGCTGGGTGGAGAGAGAGCGAGAAGGAGGAACCCAGACTTGGGAGCGCTCAGAGGTTGCCTTGAGCAGCAGGAGTGTTAGTGCAGGGTGGTGTGTGACCACATGTCCAGAGGCTTCCAGAGTGGAAACTATGTTCCTTGTACACATTTAACATGCACATGTTCAAGTAGTATCATAAATAACAAATTAAACTTTTTTTTTTAAGATTTTATTTTATTTTATTTTTCCTTTTTCTCCCCAAAGCCCCCCAGTACCTAGTGGTATATTCTTCGTTGTGGGTCCTTCTAGTTGTGGCATGTGGGACGCTGCCTCAGCGTGGTTTGACAAGCAGTGCCATGTCTGCGCCCAGGTTTCGAACCAACGAAACACTGGGCCGCCTGCAGCAGAGCACGCGAACTTAACCACTCGGCCACGGGGCCAGCCCCTAAACTTTTGAAATATACTTTGGTGTGTCTAAAGGGAGTATTTGTTTATTTTTTGCCATATTCCATGCTATTTCTCTAATCATATCATATCCTAGGTTTTTGAGTTTTAGAGTAACGGCTTTATTTTTGTCTTTTTATGTTTTTTACTCATATGTTGTTTTTCTCTCTTTTTTTAAAATCAAAACTTTATACAAAAGTAGTTTTGTATTAGTGCGAGTCCACCACACTCCAAATTCAAATATGCGGGCACTTAGTCAAGCTTGTTGAATGCACTACATGGATCTCACAGCTTACCCTTCCTGTTTCCCATGATGGTTTATCATTGTTTGTTTTGGTGACAGCGGAGCACCTTACCCAAATGCTCTGACAGCCCTGTTTAGCATTTCAGGTTTTCTCTGTGAAACCACAGGAGTGGATTGGGTGGGCTCAGGCATGATTCTGAAGGCACCAGTTTCATCTCAAGATGTCAGTTATGAGACATCTTCCTGGAATAGGGGTGGAATCTCAGAGACTGACAGTAAACATGAGATTTGGCTAGGGAATGGAGAATGCAGTTCCTGCCCGAGGAGCTGAGCATCTTCTCCCTTCAGTGGAGCGTGGGCATCACTCAGGGTGTGAGCTGATCCTGAAGCTGTCTGCTGTCGATTGCCTTCTCCCTCTGAAGAGCTTTTGTAAACATGGTGTTGAAGTTTGTGGATGAACATGTCCCTTTTTCCTTCTGACTTTGTTGTTTGTTTGCAGTTTTTAATGCAGCATAAACCTAGTCTAAGAACAAAATAAGCATGTTTATATTATCAGTGACGTGGAAGTGACCCAGACTGCTTTGTCCTTTTTGCTTTCACTGTTCTTGTAAGTAAACAACCACCCTAAACACCTGGGCTTCTCAAACCCAGGTGAGTATTCAGGCAGCAGGTTTGGTTTGTAAGGCTGAGTTCAAGCTACCAGATGATTCTGGAGGGGGCAGGGATGGTGTCGTTTGCCTGATGGTGTTAGTTGCCGACATGTATATGAGTAGGTACATATTTGTATGAAAATGATGTAAAATTTGCTGCTGCATAACTGTACTCCTTAATTATCAAGGAGTGAGGTGGCAATGTGGTGGAATCGAGGCTGGTGTTTTATGATTGTTTTCATGTGATACAAATTTCTTAAGTTATTTCTCTAAAGGTGATATTTTAATGCCTCATCAATTTTATTTTTTCTTGAATTCTCTGAGGGCTGTGCACCTCTTGGCCAGGAGAGTTAATTTTATCTGCTGCTTTCCAGGACATTGTTCACGAATATAGGTTTCTGCTCACTCACAGCAGACTGTGTTTATTTGTCCAAAGTCTTTACCAGTGTCTTCTTTTGTGCCTCTTTGTGTGTGAGGATGCTGGGTCTGGGGAGCCATGACCACGTGTGTCCATACCCTGGGCTCATGGGTGTGAACTTGTCCCACAGACTTGAATCTGGATAGCGTCAGGGACTTTTTCCTTTCCCCATTATGAGTTCATGAGCTAGTTGCAGCCCGTGGGTATGAGCTCGACTGTTAAGAGTGAAATGTGATTTGACAGGGGTGATGTCAAGAAGAACTCTTCCCTGGAGTGTTGCTGAGATGGCAGCACTGTAGCTCTGGAGTAGTGGAGCATGGCTTGGAAGCTGTTATCCAAACTATGCTGGTGTGCAAAGAGCTCATAATCCGCTGTGTCATGCGTGCTTCTGGACAGCCGTGGGGTGACTGTAACTTGGGCCATTAAATTCCATGGGAATACTTGAGCTTTACTGGCTATGTTCCTGCTTGGGGTTTCTCTTCTTTGGAACATAGTCTTGTTTTGTTTGTTGTTGGCCTTTTCATGACAAGCTAGAGTTAGTGTGAGTTTCTCATTGATGGCATTCCCGTTCAGCGGGGATGCCACTGTAATCAGAAGAGCCAACTGTTTACCACCGTTCTTTGTGGAAAAATGAGAGAGAAATGAGCTCTGTGTTTGGCTATAAAGTTCCTTATTGGTTTTCCTTTATGTTTTTCCTTTTTAAACTTTTAAAAATTGGAATACAGAACAACTCCAAGTTCTTTGATTTCTGGATTCTGTTGCCATCACTCAAGGAAATAGTAGTGCTTAAATTACAAAGACTTGATTATGAATCTTTTTTGTTTTTTTTAAAGATTTTAGTTTTCCTTTTTCTCCCCAAAGCCCTCTGGTACATAGTTGTATATTTTTAGTTGTGGGTCCTTCTAGGTGTGGCATGTGGGACGCCGCCTCAGCATGGCCTGATGAGTTGTGCCATGTCTGCACCCAGGATCTGAACTGGCGAAACCCTGAGCCGCCGAAGCACTTGGCCACGGGCCTGGCCCCTAAATATCTTGTGTATATGTGTAAAGGTAGTTGTTCCTTTGTGCTTTTCTCCTCCCTCCAACAATGCTCTCACACACGCACCCACACATATACACATATGCATACACGTGTGTACACACATGTATGTTTTGAGGTGACTTGACCAGTTGGTCACCCCACTACCACCACCATACCCAAGCTATTCTGAGTGAATGCTGTCTTCAGAAACCGTAAGGGGAACTCCATGGCACTGGATCGCTTGCTTTTTCCCTCAGAAAGGGGGAAGAAGTGGAGTTTTGGTGGTAAAATACATTCTCAGTGGTATGTTCCTTCACCTTTGCCGCCAGCTCTTCTTGGTGGGTAGTTCCAACCCGAGCACTCTTTCTCATGTATTTCTGTAAAGCTGCACACATCCCCCCACACACCTTGCACACATGTACTTGCAAATGCACACAGTCACACATGCACTCACGCACACGCTTGCACACACTAACACATACACTCACAAACACGCATACTCACACATGTGTGCTCCTTAACTGTCTCCATCCTCTGCGGTCTCTTTTGACTCTTGCTGTCAGCCCAGGAAAGCTCTCCCCGTCCTGTTTCCATCCTCCCTTTCTCCTACCTGCTCTTTATTTAAATTGTGAGCTGCACCAGTGCTATTCGAGCCAATAAATGTAAGAATAGTGCTGATGTTTCAAACCTGCTTCAAAGAAAAGAAGCAACACGTTAAGTGAGATAAAGTACAAGAGTGGAATAAGCTAGCGTGCAGAGCATCTGGAGTGATTCAGGTTGGCTAGAAGGATCCTGCAGAATCTGTGAGAATCACCTTCTTCCTCTTCCTTCTATCTGCATTAAACTTGTTTTTCTCAAGTACTAGCATCAGCGTTGAATAGAAATAAAAATTAATTTTGGATTCAATTTGATTGTTTTTGCTTAATTATTATTGTAAAGATCTTGTTTTCCATTACTTTTAATTGCAGATATGTAGTTTTAAAGTGTCTTTCAGATAAAACCAGCTTTGTGGGCTGCTCAGGGAACTAATCACTAATTCAAAGTTCCAAATATCTATCTTAACTCTTTCTTTGTTGGGACAGTCTGTCCTAAGAATGAATCTCAGGATTTTTTTTGTCTTCTCTGTTTTCCATGTTGGTTGCAACAGAAACCCAGAGCTAGAGTCTGAGTCGGGGTGTGTGTGTGTGTGTGTGTATGTATGTGTGGCCTGTGTGTGTGTGCATGTGCGTGTGTGTATTCTCGTGCGTGTGTGAAGGGTGCCGGGGAAATTAAATGACCTTATTCCGTGTTTCTGTTCAGCTCCTTACTGCGACCTCAGCCCACTTTGCCAAATGATCAGCAGCTCCCAGCCCTGCTATGGAGACCCTGAGTGGTAGAAGAGCAAGTGAAAGTCTCTGAACGCAGAGACTTTCCTTGTTTTTTTTTGTAAGGAAGATTGTCCCTGAGCTAACATCTGCGCCAATCCTTCTCCACTTTGCACATGGGATGCCATCACAGCATGGTCCGACAAGCAGCATGCAGGTCCCACCTGGGGATCTGAACCCACGAACCCCAGGCCGTTGAAGTGGAGCTCGTGAACTCAACCACTACGCCACTGGGCTGGCCCCACCTTTCCTCGCTTTTGCGTGTTCTCACGGTGACCAGAGCTTTAGGGTCATGAGTTTCCCACTTCTCCCCTTTGATTCTCTTTCGTCCAAAATACACAAAATACCTGAGGTAGAGAACTCAGGTAATTCCAAAGGATTGTAGCCCCTTCAAGAGAAGTGGATTTGCACTTGTACCCAAGTGCAGTGCAGAGAACATCAGTGCCCCATCCCCATGTCATCTCTGTTATCCATTTGTGGACTATCTGTGGTGAGTAGATATTCCTGTGGGCTTCTCCAGGGCATTTCTACTTTGTTTCTGCTTACGTGGTAGATGCACACTTGGGAACTGCATTCATATCAGCACAAGCCAATTTAAGTCACACATAGCAAAACAAAAGAGAAATGATTTTTTTAAGTTGGAATATTTAAAAATAAGTATCTACACTGGTGCTCCTTTCCATAGGTGTTAATACCTGTAACCAACAGTTATTGAGGTCTTAATATATGCCAGGCACTGTGCTAAGAGTTTTACATGGATTATCTCTTCTAGTCTTATGTCATAGGCATTGCTGTTATCTCTTTTCCCTCTCTGAGTGGGGGGAGATGGAGGGTAGTTTGGTAGCTTTTTGCTAGTGAGTAGCAGAGCCAAGACTTGCCCCTGGGTGTGTGTTGTCCCAGAGCCTGAGTGAAGATGAGGAGATGTAGGCCCACGGCTGACTCTTGTCATTTTCCTGCATGGGGCGACCCATCCTGAGAAGCTGGTATTGCCACCCCTAGTCAACCTAGAGTCCATCTGTGTGTAGGAGTCCTGATATTTGTACTCCCAGTTCTTGGCACTTTCATCTTCATCTGCATTCCGTTCTGGACTGACTATAGCCAGATGTCCATCTTGCAAGCAGTTCTACATCGTGTGAAACTGAGGGATTCTGAGGTACAAGACAGCAAAGTTACCCTATTCTTTTTGTTTTTTTTTTTTGCTGAGGAAGATTAACCCTGAGCTAACATCTGTGCCAGTCTTCCTCCACTTTATATATGGATTGCTGCCACAGCATGGCTGATGAGTGGTGTAGATACTTGCCTGAGATTTGAACCCGTGAACCCGGGCTGACGAAGTGGAACATGCTGAACCTAACTACTATACCACGGGGCTGGCCCCTAAGTTACCCTGTTCTTGATGACCCTAATGCTCTTTTTTCTTGTTTTTTGGTGAAGCTCCTTAGATTTGTGTTCCAGGGGAGAAACTGCTGACTAGCCTTAGGAGAGCAAAGGGCATGGCCTGTGCTGGGTCAGCACTGTCCAAATCATGGCAGCTTCTCCAGACTGACCAAAGCCGGGCTCCAGGGGCCTGGTCCCCCCCGGACATGCTTGAGGAGGGCAGCCTTACACCTCCTCACTCAGGTTAAAGTACTAAAAACTCCCATTAAGACATGAGGTGTTCCTGGCAGCCATTAATGTCCTAACTGTTTGACGCACACCAGCTTCCCGGATGAGTCCTGTAAGTGGGACATCCCCAGAATGGGGTAGGGGAACAGATGGTTCATCAGTTGTTCTTGCCCTTATTGTTTCAGCATTGAACAGCCTGCCTTGTCCCTTCTGTGTGCTGGGGACACGCACTCCTTGGGCTGGAGATGGGCTTTGAACCAACAGCCATAACAGGTACACAGGGTGGCCCTGCCCTCTGCCGTCCTCTGCAGGCTCAGACCCCTCACCTGCCCTGTACCCCTGAGGGTTCCCACTTGGCCTCTGGGCTACAGCCCGGACCCTGGGTTTTGGCAAATGTCTTCACTCACACTCTAGTCTCTGCTGAATGGAGGTCTGTCCTGAGCCACAATGTGCCATGTGCTTCTCCGTGCCCCTCCTGCCCTAGTTGCTGGCGTGGCCCTGTTTCTGATTCAGCTCCCATGGATCTGCCAATTTGCTGCCCGCTCGACTCTGGGTTTCCCACCTCCTGCTGCCACAGCCTTGCTGTCCACAAGTCATCTGTCAGCCCTCCCTGAGCTTGTGTTCATCCAGGCACTGTGCTGAATTTGTGTCCACTCTGAGGCCGATGTGCCTGGTTTTGGCCCTGACACCATGTCCAGGGATGTGTGAGTGAGTGTGGGAAGCCCTCCCAGGGCAGGGGGCACATGGAGTGAGGGTGGTAAAGAGACAGCAGGCAGGAAGCACAGTGTCCAGGGCAAGTGTCCTGATGAGACTGCAGGCTGCCAAGGTGCCGTGGTTGGGCCCGGAAAATGCTGATGGCTGAGGACAAGGTGTGTGCGGAGGCTGGGGAGGTCTCATTTACACAAACGCTCAGCTTTATGCAGGGCTGGGGGGCAACCTAAAGTCTAGGGGCACCCAAGGGCCCAGGCTGCTGAGACCCACACCCAAAGTGGAGAGCCCACATCTCTGAGCCCAGGCTAGTTGTTGCCTCTTGGAGTCTGGGCTGTGCATGCCCTGCACATGGCTGAGCAGGGGCTGAAGGGTGTCCCTCAGACCCACTGAGGATTGGGCAGACATGGCCCATCAAATTCAGATAAAGAGAGAGGATGTGGATTGGGAGGCACAGGGAGCAGGGCTGGGCGTTGCAGACACAGGAGTGACCACAGAAGGATGTTTACCAGTAATTCCTGTGAACTGGGGAAGATAATTCCCACTTCAGAATGTAGTTGGAAGGAGTAAATGAGGAAGCCAGCACAGGCCCTGAAAGCTACTAAGTGCTGGAGGAATGGGGTTGGGTTAAATCCATTCCTTTACCTGTTCCTTCACGTGTCCCTTGGCAAATGCTGCTTGAGGATTTAATGCATCCTGGGATTGGGCACACTGAGGGACAGGCTGGGTCCACCCTCAGGGATGCTGCCATCCAGCAGGGATAGACCTGCAAGCAGTCAGCTCTGGGACCTAAGTGCCTGGAGGGCCGGGGAACCCACAGGGTGGCAGGCAGAGGGGGCAGTGGAAACGTGTTGATTAGGGTGGATGAGATCTCCAAATAATGACCCTGATATGGAGCAGAGGAGGTGAGGGCCTCGCCATCTCAAGCTGCCCATACTGGAAGGACACTGTGCATTTCCTCCCAGGTGGAATGGCACTCGCAGAAGGGAGTTCTCTACAGCCTGGGCTGGGTCTAAAGTTGTGTGATTCTTACACATGTGTGATGGTTCTGCCCGGGGCGTCTGATTGTTTTTCTTTTTCTTAACATGCTGTTTGGGGCTTCTGGTGAAGTTTGTCACTAACTGTGACTTGTGTTGTTAAAAGTTAGCTCTGTACCAAGATTTTGGAAGGTCATTGACTATCTTGGTTGTCTTAGAGAGTGACAGACCCCACTGTCTTAGTCTGCTTGGGCTGCCAGAATTTTAAATACCACAGACAGGGAGCTTAAACAGCAGAAATTTACTTTCTCACAGTCCTTGAGGCTGGAAGTCTGAGATCAAGGTGTCAGCAGGGCTGTTTTCTCCCAAGGCCTCTCTTCTTGGCGTGTAGACGGCCATCTTCTCCCTGTGTCCTCACATGGTTGTCCCTCTGTGAGTGTCTACATCCTCATCTCCTTTTCTTATAAGGACACCAGTCACATTGGATTAGGGCCCACCATAATCATCTCTTTAAAGGCCCCATCTCCAAATACAGTCACATTCTGAGGTACTAGGGGTCGGGACTCCAACACATGAATTTTGGGGGACACAATTCAGCCCACAACACAATACAGGAAACAAAGTCAGAAAGACAGGACAACTGAGTCAGTTTTCTAAGCTATGGTCAGGACCCCTGGAAGTAAAGAACTAGGAGATGGTGGAAAGGCAGATGCAACCCAGTGGATTCCGAGGCTGGTTGCGGGTGGAAAGGACGGAGGGATCTCAGCACCTGTGTGTACTGGAAAACACCTTTGCCTGTGCTAGCAGGTGCTTTTCATGCACATTAACTCTGACTGATTTGTATCTGGGGTATCACATGGGAAAGACCCCCTCCAGCCTCAGCAGGAAAGGACTGTGTTCAGTTAGGTAAGTCTGCCCAGGTGTGGGGAAGGAGGGCCTGCCTCCACCGTGTGGGGATCCCCTCCCTCAATCACAGGCTGATGCTGTTCGCTACCCACCCCCTACCCTGGGGCTGGCATAGGTTCACCGGGTGATAGCCACCCACCGACTCTGGTTATGGGAAGTCATGCCTCTGTCATGGGCCTCAGGTCAGGCCCAATTCAGGTTTCCAGAAGTGATTTCCATAGGGACTCCATGATATACTCGTTTCTACAAAGTGCCTTCACTTTCAGCCTCAGAGATTGGGACCTTAATTAGCACCCTGGGTGCTGGGACAGGGTCTGTAGGATAGTGCATCTCACGCGGTCTTCAGGAGGCCTTCTCTGGAGCCGTGACCTCTGGCTGCAGGAGACACTGTGGGAAGGTAGAAGCTGGAGTCCAGGGTCTGGTGGGAAGCCATCAGCTGAGGGGTTTGCCTGAGACTAGGGAAGAGAGGAAGGCCAATCTGCTACCCCAGGGGGGCATTTTGGACAAAGCAATATTCATTATGTGTAAATGGATCTCTGAAATCCCCTTGATGTGTGTAATTATGCTAAATAATAGTTAAACGTTTCACCTATTAACATTCACGTCCCTGAGGACCTGTAGCTAAGGCTCCTCTCAGGAGGGGAAGAAGAACAGAAAATGCCGCTTCCTGAGCACAGACGGCCTGGCCCAGTGGAGAACGGGGAGGTGGAGGCCAGGCCCCATTTCTGCAGAGAACCGAAGACAGCTGTAGACCAGGCAGAAGATGAGTTTGGCCTGGAGGTAGTTCAGTCTACATCTGAGATTCCCACCCCTCTTTCCTTTCTAAACCCAGAAAAGCCCAAACTAGTTGGAGATTAGGCCTGGCGCTGGGCTTCTGGAACATGCATCCTGTAGGACTGAGTCTCTTGTCCCTGGTGCTGCCTGTTATGGCCGCTGCGCACTGCCTGACAGTTTTGTTCCAAGTTGAGTGGCTATGTATTCTCCTTGGCAGAGGCCTAGTTTCCAAAATAGCTAAACTTTAACCTCTGGATCACTTCTCAGAAGTAGCTTTCCTTCTACAGAGGTACATGCTTCGTCTGGACACTCTGCTCTGCAGTGAACTTGGAACCTGGAGCTGGAAAGGCTGTAGGCTACCCTCCCCAACTCCAGCTGGGGCCCTGGACTAGAGATTTCTTGGTGTGGTGGGTAGTCTGACATTTTACTTTAAGGTCCTCCAATCATGGACCACGATCCACCAAGGGCTTCTTTCAGGAGGTTGCAGGTGGCAGCCTTTGGGTCTCCCTTGAAAGGCTGTTGGATCCTTGCACCAGTCCTGCAAATGTCTGAGATTTTCCTGGGTGAGAAGGCTGATGTGGTTATAGAGCTTCTCTTGAGCATGCCCATTATCCGCTCGCCTTCTCCCCAGCAGCTTCCTCCCTGTTCACCCCTGCCCCTGTCTTTCCAGGCTTGGGGCCAGCCCTCAGTCCCCTTGGGACTTTTTCTACTCTGGCTCATTGCTTTCCTTCCTTGTGATAGAACTAGATTGAATACTCTCCACCTGCGACCTTATTTCCCTACCACTGTATGAGTTTCCCATGGCTGCTGTAACAAAGCACCACAGACCTGGTGGCTTGAATGACACAAATGTACTGTCTCACAGTCTGGAGGCTGGAAGTCCGGGATCAGGGCTGGTTCCTTCTGAGGCTCTGAGGGAGAATCTTTCCAGGCCTTTCACCTGCCTTCTGGTGGTTGTGGCAGTTCTTGATGTTCCTTGGCTTGTAGAAGCATCACCCTGATCTCTGCCTTTATCTTCACACATGTCCTCCTGTGTGTCTGAGTCCAAATTTCCCCTTTGTAAAAGGACACAGTCATATTGGAGTAGGGCCCACCGTAATGACCTCATCATTACTAATTACATCTGCAACGATCCAGTTTCCAAATAAGGTCACATTCTGGGGCACTAGGGGTTAGGACTTAAACCTGTGAGTTTTAGGGGACACAGTTTAGCCTGTAACACCCCCAACTTTCTTCTTAGTCCTCAGTGATCTGGTCTGATTTCTCACTTCAGTGGAGAATCACTTTTAAAGACCAGGGCTGTTTTTCTTTGGCCAGTCTCTCAGTCTCCTCCTGCCCTATCTACCTGGCCTTCTGCTGTCTTCCACCCTGCTCCCGCCTCCTGCTTCTGAGACCCTGGATACCACATGCAGCTGCTCCTGGCATCACCCTGACCTCTCCTAGTTCATTCTTTCCTGTGATATCTCTTCCTGGATCCCCAGACTCATTTCCTGCCTCCTGCATTCTTTTCTCACTCTTCTGAGACCTCATTTTCTAGTTTTCAAGATGCTGGCAGCCACCTTGATGCTGAAAACTCCCAGATCTGAATGTTGTCTCATTCTCTCATTTAAGTTCTTGGTTATTCTTGGATATTTCCACTTATAGGTATCACTTGATCATCTCAAATCCAACACGTTCAAGGGGAACCTGTCATTCATCCCTGCTCATTGGCACCTCTGTTCTTTTGGTCTGCATGTCCATTGCCAGTGGAATCAAATCATGTAGAAATGTAGAATTAGGCTGGCTAGAAGGAAGATCTTGTGATGATGAGCAGTGCATTACACAGAAAGTGCATGTCCACGTGATAAACCAGGAGAGATCTGAATTTTGTGGACAGAGCTAATCCATTGGGTGGCTCTGCTAATTTACCAGCGCCAGCTCTTGTCACGTACACCACTTGCTCTGCTCAGTTCATGTCCACAAATTGCATCTATCCCGCTAGACCCATCTTGTCAAAGCACTGTTGGTTGTAGGGGGCTGGTTAAAGGAGAGTGATTCCTTGAAGATCCACACTGGTGCGTGCACACCCTCCCTGACAGTAAATTATTCTGATGCAGACTGCCTTTCTAAACCATTACCCATCATGTTATTCTTGACAAATTGCTTGCAAATTGATTTTGGGATTGTTAGTGCTTTGGTATTTTGCTGGGTACTAATACTGTTTACTTCACTGTTAAGTTCAGAAGCAGAGAGGAAAAACCATTTAGTAGAAATGACTCTACTGGCTGCAAGCGGGAGACCTGGTTCTGCATCTAGCTCAACATCTAACTCTGGGGTCTTGGGCAAATTACTTAGCCCTGGAGTTGGTCTAGAAACGCCCTTAGGACCTTCTGTGCAATAACAGTTGGACTTTATTTATCATTAGTCTAGTGGTTATAGCGTAAGATGTTTTTTGTCACAACCATAATACGTTTAGTTAATCGACAGGAATCCATCTTCCTTGGGCAGCCTGGCCTGTTCGCTGCCATATTTCCTGTTGAGACAGAGTGGATGTTCAGTAGATACCTGCTTTATGAATGAAAAAGAGAATTTTTGTGTTCCCTCTGGGAAGGAAGTAGGTGACATTTCTCCCTGGGCAGTGTAGTTGAGTCCAGGAGGATCACTGTTAGCCTCAGTGTTATTCAGAGAGATAAGCCCTTGGTTATCCTCTCACATGAGGAGCACCCTAATTAGTGTGACAAGAACCCCATCTGCATGACACCTGCCTGTCTGAAATCTGCATCTGAAATGATGTACAGGTTGTGCTTAGCAGCCAGTGGGTTCCTAACTGTCAACATTAGGAAAGCAATTACATAGGGAGGACTGGGTCTTCCATCTGGAGGTGCTCAGCAGGCAGGCAGTTCATGCTCTGGCTCCACAGAATCTTTTGCCAGACCATAATACTTCTGGCATAAAGGCATACATTTTATAACATGTCGGGCTGTGGAGGGCACACATTGGTTTATGGCAACTTTTGTCTGGACTTGAGATGGTCATAGACCTATAGAATTTTATAACTAGATGTGACTTTAGAAATGTTCCATTTGTAGATGAGAAGTCCAGAGACAAGGACAGTCAGATAACTTGTGTGCATCATGCAGCTGATAAGGTGCCAGCCAGGATCAGAACCCAGATTTCTGGCAGGGCAAGGCCGTTCCAGCCCTGGCTCTGGAGGCTCCAGCGTCTGCAAGTCTGAGTAGCTCCCACGGAGGGAAAACATGTAATAGGATCATGGCTGTAACAGTTGGAATTCCACATTGGGAAAGATGAGAGGAACTTGGTTGAATTCTCCTTCTGTGTTTGAGCTGAGTGACATCTTAGGTGAAAAGAGCAGCCGTGTCATCCTGGATCTGTGTGGGGCCTTCCGGTTTGCACAGCCTTTCCACATGTACTCTCACCCCTTCCTCCATCAACCTTGTGAAACTGGAGAGGGTGGGATCATGGTTCTCATTTCCAGGTGGGGAACCAGGATTGGTCCAGTGGGACCTGAAGAGGGAATTAGGAGTTTCTGGCACTGTGCTACTCTCTCATTCTTTGTATTTTTGTTTCTGTTGGTTATACATATTTTAAAATCCACAAGGCATAGATTTTTTTAAAGAAAAACATGACATTGCTACTTTAAATGGTATTATCACCATCACACAAGGCAACTAAAGGCCCTCCAGAGTTCAGGGCAATGGAAAAGCAGAGTTGTAACAGCTGCTACTCCTGTCAGAAGGGCCTCTTCTTGTGAGAACCCGCTCCAGTGGGTTTCCACCTGAGGGATCCTCTGGCTGAAGGTAAAGAGCCTGCTTCAAGCATCCAAGAAAGATTGACTTGGAAACAGTCTGCTGAGAGTGTGAATTATTTTAATTTGTAACAGTGATGAAAACAGAAAGACACACCACCTAGATTGACATGAATAATTCTTCTCACGAAGGAGTAAATTCTTAGGCTCTTTAAATTTCAGTGCTGAAAAGGCATTTCACGATAATTTAATCCGACTCTTCCTTCTCTCAAACCCTCTCTTCCACTGCCATTCCAAAGTGGCTGGGCGAGACCCAGACCACTGAGGGGTCTCATCTAAGACCCCAGCACTTTCCTTAGGGAGTTGGAGCCATTTAGCTCCAGCATGCCATTCTGTCCTTGGTAGGTGGGAGGAAGGGTCAATGTCCTTTTTGGAAATGTGTTCCTTTCTTGGCTTTGTTTTGTTTTGTAAAGAGAAATGTCAAAGTTGAGTTGGGGACAGCCCAGGCATTTTTAAAATTGTCCTGTGCTGCCTCAGAAAAGCTCATTCCATGAGCTATTTCTTCGTGACTCCTGTCCTACCCAGGACGTGTGTGCTTGGCAGAGTGGTGATGACAGTGAGAGGAAAAGTTGGTTTCAGTCTAATTATAAGTAAAGTTGGAAAATATGAGAGCAGATGGTTTAATTTGCAGAGTGCTACTGTGCTGGTGCAGCGTGGAAACTAGAGGACTCAAAGGCAGGAGGAGGCCTGTGGGTACCTTCTTCCTTCTCAGGTGAGTTACTTGCCCACTTGGCAGCTTGGACCAGGAGAAAGTCCTCATGTTTATTGGGAAACATAAAAGCAGTGTTTGGGAAAGATCCCTCTTTTCTCCCCTGGGGACAGTGTGTGGCCATTAGAGTCTCGAATGCTTTTAGAACTAAGTTCCAGAATCATCTGGACCAACAGAGACTGTCAGAGCCACCAGTGCAATGCAGAGACCATGCGTAGCCTAGTGCTCCCAGCACCCTGTGAATCTGCCAACAGGGCTTGCCTGGAAGGAGCCTGAGACTTCTCGCTCAGGCTAGCACTCTTCACTTATCTATAAGGGCAGTTCTGCTGTCAGTGTGGAAAAGGAATTCGGCTGTTGTGGCTGACTGAGATAACTGCGAACCACCATCCAAGGAATGGGTGCACTGGCTGGCAGAGCACTGTCAGTGCTGAGGGGCTTTTTTAACACTTTCTCCTTCTTTCAACTTGAAAGCCAAAGTAGCCCCAAGGTTTGAAATGACTTTTAAACTCAGCAAGTTCCTGGAACCAGTGAAGGCACCTGTGTGCCATTTGGCCTGAGATGCTGTTCTCTGCGATGGTTTGGCATAAAGGGAGTTCCATTGGCATAAAGGGAGTTCCTTCCAAATTGCCACAAGGTGCTGAATATCATGGAGCCCCAGGTCTGGGTTTAATCAGCTCTAACGTTTGACACTGACCATGGAGGAAGGTGCTGTGCCAGCTTGCCTGCTTGGGGCTTCTCTCGAGCTGGTTGTACTATTTGCCTCCAAGTAGAGTGCGCTCATTTCTCCTTGGTTCATGCTGTTCTAGTAATTTGGAGTTTTATTTTCACTCCTTTGTTGATGCACATCCTACCCTCTTTTCTTTTCTTTCATTTTTTTTTTTTTTAAAGATTTTGTTTTTTTCGTTTTTCTCCCCAAAGCCCCCCGGTACATAGTTGTATATTCTTCGTTATGGGTCCTTCTAGTTGTGGCATGTGGGACGCGGCCTCAGCGTGGTTTGATGAGCAGTGCCATGTCCGCGCCCAGGATTCGAACCAACGAAACACTGGGCCACCTGCAGCGGAGCATGCGAACTTAACCACTCGGCCACGGGGCCAGCCCCCTACCCTCTTTTCAAGGTGAAGCTTGAGTCTTATCTTTTCATCCTTTAGGGAGAGTTTTGGTCGATACTGACTTTGTCATTTTCTTAATTTCTGTGTCCTTTGGTACCTGAGTTGCAAAACTCAGGCTTTGCTGTGTTGTGTTCTCATGTCCTTAGCAGTGTTGATCTTGTTTTTGGTGTGTGTGTCCTCTGCATCACACTTGTGCTGGGCACACAGTAGCCTCGTATGCTCTCCTTGCTGAATGGCTGCCGAGATTGCTGGGCGGGCTGCTCAGAATGCAAGCCTATGGTTTGCATTCCACATTGCACCCCCAAGCGTTAAAGTTCATTCTGGAAAAGCAAGCACCAATTGTAGAAGCATGAGGATATGCAATATTGATGGCTTCAAGGCCAGGAAATTCCTATCTCATGGCTCACAGGAAGGGTGGGCGCTGTGATGCTTCCTCTGTCTTCACCTTGCTTCCTGCCATCCCCCTGCTGGGTAGAATTTTACTTTAGAAGCAGGTACAGTTGGAAGTTGGTTTGATATGTTTACTTTCCCACCCCATTAAATCCCCGTCTTCCTCATTACTATTCATTTATTCGGTAAGTATTGACAGAACCCTAACCGTTGTGTAGACACCACAGTAGTAACTAAGATACACTGAGCTCTTGCCCTCTGGAGTCAATTTTCTAGTATGAAAGAAGCTGGTATTTAAATAATTCCAGTGCAGATGGTGCTAGCTAGGACAAGGGGCATTCATGGGGCCTTGGGACTTGCAGCAGGTGACCCCAGTTGGTCAGGAATAGGAAGCCCTCCAAGAGGAGTGCTGTTTAATCTGGTACCTGAGAAACGAGGGGAATTTTGCTGGGCCAAAAAGGATCAGAGGATAATCCATGCAGTGGTTAGTGAAAGCCTGGATGTGAACAAAACATGCGTGTCTCAGGAACTGGACAAAGGCCTATCAGGCTAGACTGGGGGATGAGCCTGGAGTCACCATCTATGAGGCCAGCTTTGGGCTCTCTCCTGGAGGCATCGAGAATCCACTGACAGCAGTTAAGCTCTGGAGTGATACGATCCCTTTTGCATTTTATAAAGATTATTGTGGCTGCTGAGTGGGACAGATTGGGAAGGAGCCAGGTTGAGGGCACTGAGACAAGTCAAGAGTCAGAGCAGCAACCAGGTGGGACATGGTGGTGGAGAGGCAGAGAGAATGGACTAATTTGAGAGATAGCCAGAAGAAAAAGTTGATAAGACTGGTGGTTGTAGGGAGTTAAGTAGAGGGTTGTATTCTAGAATTTTCCATGTGTGACTGTGTTCTACAAGGATGGTGCTGCCTCACTGCTCTGCTTTCTCCAAGGCTGGAGGGCTGCTCAACTTTGTGTCTGTATACCCCTGCATGAGAGAGGTGGGCTCACTGGGGCAGTCCTCAACCCGTGGTGCAGGATTTGGGACATGAATGCCATCTTCCTTGTCTTTAGTTAGGATCAGACAGTATATACCCCTGTGTGTCCTTTCTACCCTGATTGCCTTTGTAAAATAGTGTTAGACTTAACAAATTGTAGTTTACTCAAAGTCAGAATGTGGAGCTGTGCTAAGGGTCCCAAGACCACCCCCAGGTTTGGTGATTGGGAAGGATTCACAGTACTCACAATTTGTTCTACTCATGGTGACAGTTTATTACAGCAGAAGGACATAAAGCAAAATCAGCAGAGGGGAGAGGCACATGGGAGAAGTTGAGGAGACCAGGTGAAAGCTCAAGAACCATTCAGCAACGAGCTGTAACAGCACTTGCCACAAATGCTGTCTTCAGGGAAGCTCATTAGACTCAGTGGGCAGCACTTGTTGTGGGACTGGTCACGTAGGCAGCCTTGGCCTGGCGTGTACCAAGATTCCAGATTCCCAGAGGGAAGGCAGGCATTCAGCACAAACCACACTGTTTGTACAAACTATAGGCATAGGGAGACACTCTTATCATTTAGGGAAACACTTACATTGCACTGTTTACCAGGCAAGCTTCCAGATGTCAGCTAAGGACCAGCCTTGGAATCAAGGCTTTCTAGGATGTTAATTCTCTATGGCTGATACAACAGATGGCAAAATAAAAATTCAAAATCATTTTGATAGCTGGAATGCTGAGACAAAGCTATTAAGAAGGAATTTAATAGGATACAGTGAAATCTTTTATGTTAAAGGTGAAAAGATTGCACAAGTACAAGGTGACAGGCAGGTAGAAAGTAATGTAAAATACCTGAAGATTTGATTATTGGCTTGTATGGGCCCAAATGTGAGGTGACGAGGGAATGAGCTAAACCAGGCCTGGGCTCTCTGTGCAGGCCCCCTTGTCCAGATTAGCCAAGTGTGGTCTTGCTGTTGTCTGCGTTGTCCAGGCCACATTTGGCCAGTCTGGGGCCCTGTACTCATGTGAGTCCCTGAGGACAGTGAGGTGGTGGGAGGTGTGGAAGCTGTGTCCCTGAAGAGTGTAGGAGGCATGGTGGGTGACGATGGTCTTGAGGAGGGAAGCTGCACAGTGTGGATGCATTCAGAAGTCTGGGGACTGTCATAGCTAAGAGAGAACAGCCTCATTCCTGAGAACAGAATTGGGCCTGATGGTGATTTCAAAGAGATCTCGAGCTAAGTAAGGACAAACCTTCCATGAATCAGAGTCATTAAACATTGAACCAGCGACCGCCAAACCAACAGCACACCTTATTCCTGGGAGCCTATTAGCTATCTCCAGGCCCTTCAGAGGGAGTGTGTGCTGCAGCCACTCATTCATTCTCATTTACTCACATGTCCACCAACCCATCAAATATTTCTTGATTCCTTGTTCTGTGCCATTCCCAGTGCTGTGTGGAGGACTCCTAGAGCTCAGGAATCTTCTGGCCTAGTAGAGGAATCCTCCCACACACGTGTTATTCCAGCACAGCATGACACGTATTGACAGGAGCTGGTATGAGAATGTGGTAGTATAGAGAAGGGAATGGCTGAATTTCTGGGGTGGGAGAGGGTTAGTGAAGTCTTTGACCCTGAACTGAGGTCTGAGGTGGGACCTTTCCCAGGGTCCAGTGAGGAGAAGGCATTGCAGATCTCGGGAATAGCATGTGCAGAGCCATGGGAGCATGAGGCTGTCCAGAGCTGGACACAGGGAAGGCTGGGGAGGGAGGTGGGAATGGGTGGTGACAACAGAACCAGGTGAAAGGGCCCTTTGGCTTTTTGTAGAGGGACTGGCATGTCACTGAAGGGTTCCCATCATAGGGTGTGATTCATTTTGCAAAACAGAAAGTTTCTGTGGTTGCAGAGAGAACAGACTGGAAGAGAAGAGGCTTAAACCATGGGGACTAGTTAGGAGGCTGTTCAGACAAGAGATGGTGGGGTAGGAATGGAGGTGAGATGAGGAGGCCAAAGAGAGGCTTTTAGGAGGTGTACCCAGCGTGGGCATGGATGTAATTGGTGGGCAGGATGGGGCAGTGAATAAGGAGTTCAACACTGGACCACTTGGTAGGAGGTGCTCATACCATAGAGCTGGGCTCTGCATATGTAACTCTTGGAAGAATTTGGAAATATATTTAGGAATCATTACTGATTAAGGCCATGGACATGGAGAGAGAACTTGGGGAGAGTATATAATGTTAGACCAGGAGAAAGTCAACAGTAAAAGTTTGGTATATGTCGATACTTTAGCGGTGTGTGGCTGAAAAAAAGCAAAGGGAAAGGAGATTGAGGAGTGGTTAGAGAAACAGGAGGACTGGGAAAGATGGAATCGTGGACGCCAATGCAGAGGCGTCAGACACTGATCAGAGATGTCTGGACAGCTGACAGTGGAAAGCCATCGGACTTCCTGTGTGGAGGCAGGGCATGATGTGGAGAAAGCAGTTGAACTGAGTGGGAAGTGGTTCTTTGTAATGTCAAGATGCTATTATTTAAAAATTAAAACCATTGGGAGGGGAAAAAAATCAACATGTGCTAATTACCTCTTTGTAAAGTTACAGTCTCCTGCTTTCTCTGTCAACTGCCTTTTTCTCCAAGGCCTGACTCAGCCCTCTTCCGTGATGCTCTTGCTTGCTCTTTCCACTTTTCCAGATCATCAACAGTGTTACTATATTTTTAGTGTTTATCAAAAATTATTTTGATGCAGTACTGTGGGAATAAACTTAAAATGATACAGTGTGGATGGTTTCCTTTTCTTCAGATAATTTTCTTCTCATTGGCTTATCGGAGACTTTCATGATGAGAGAGAGCAGGTCCAGATAAGTCGCCAAACCAAACACGTGCCAGTAATGTTTTAGGCAGGTAGATAGTTATGTTTCCTGGAGAAGTCAAGCCTGAATGTTACATTTGTGAGGTGTTTTTCTATTCCTATTTTATTTTTCTTTTTTTAAAATTGTATCATATTTTAAAACTTAAATTTTTACCTTGAAATTCTACAGAAATTGTTCCTATTTTATTTTTAACCAAACAGATGGGATGGATTAGTTCTCTTATGTTCTTTTCATAAATATTTCTGAATCATTTCATTAGCTCTAAGTGAAGAAGCAAACTCAAGTAAACAGCTGCTTGGGTGTTGATGGGTGGTGTGCTTAAAAGTGCGTGTGTTTCTTCTTGCCTTTGTTTTCCTTTGATCAGCCTCTGAGCCTTCAGAGGCACCAAGGAAGAGAGGCATTTGTGATGCATGTACAAATTCTCACCACTGAAAAAATGGTTCTTTTGTTATCTTCTGGGGCAGGGGGATATGTTATGTCCCTCGCAGACACCCAAAGCTGGGCACAGCTGAGACAGTTCTCCTTTGTGGGCCAAGTCGGTTTAATTGCTTCACAAACCTCTGAGGAGCACCCCTACCAGGCCTCACTCATGCAGGGCCTCCACAGCACCCTGCAGGTCATCCTGATTGGCTCTGCACTGCTCTCACAGGCTTGTCCCCACACAACCCTGTCCTCATTTACTGGTGTATGTTCATGAGATCTCAATTAAGAGCCAGCTCTAAGAATGCCCAATATACCTGGGATGAGGTAAGGAAACCCTCAGAGGACGAAGGGAAAAATTAGGGTCTGTTGAGTAATCCTTCTTGGAGTCAGTCATGGGTGGGGCATCAAGAAGTTAATGTGATTATAACTTCTCCATTTCATATCTGCATTGTTCAATTTAAGGTTGATTGATGCAGAGTGCAGAGTGCTGGGCATTTTAAATATGAGCCAGACCTTTGTGGTCGTCTTGGTTGATGGACTGAGTGAGTGCATAGTCAAAAGCACACCTTCCAAACCTGTGAAGACATCAGGATCATTTCCTGAACTTTTTTTTTTCTAACATCTATGGCCAATCTTCTTCATTTTTTGCTTGAGGAAGATTAGCCCTGAGCTAACATCTGTGCCTGTCTTCCTCTATTTTATATGTGGGTTGCTGCCACAGCATGGCTGACAAGTGGTGTAGGTCTGCGCCCAGGATCCAAACCCATGAACCAAGGCTGCTGAAGTGGAGTGTGCCGAACTTAACCACTGCGCCATGGAGCCAGTCCCACCCGAACTTCTTTTATCCAATGACTTTTATAAATACAATACCTGATAACTTTTAGAAGTTTTCTTATTGCAAAGGCAATAACATGTTCTTTGAAGAAAATTTAAAACATAAACAAAAAAGGAAAAAAATAAAATGGCAATGTATTTCCACTGCCCAACATAGAAGACCACTGGCAAGTTTTAGGGCTGCTTTTTACACCTTTCATATTTATAGCTAGCTTTTTAAAACTTAATGTGGCATAAGTCTATTATCTTGTTAATAAATATTAACATATAGCAGTTTTGATGGTTTTATATATTCCATTGTCTCCATAATATATATAAAAATATATTTTTTAAACAGCTTTTTTTAGAACAGTTTTAGATTTACAAAAAAATTATGAAGATAGCACAGAGAGTTCCCATATACCCTGTGCCTGGTTTCTCCTCTTATTAACGTCTTATATTAGTATAGTATATTTGTTATGATTAATGAACCAGTATTGATACATTACCATTAACTAAATTCCATACCTTATTTAGATTTCCTTAGTTTTTATTCGGTGTCTTTTTTCTGTTCTAGGATCCTATCCAGGGTACCACATTACATTTGGTCGTCATGTCTTCTTAGGCTCCTCTTGGCCATGACATTTTCTCAGACTTTCCTTGTTTTTTGGTGACCTTGACAGTTTTGAGGAGTGCTTGTCAGCTATTTTGTAGAATGTCCTTGAATTTGGTTGTGTTGATTTTCTTTTCCTGATTAGACTAGGGGTATGGACTTTTGGGAGGAAGACCACAGAGGCAAAGGCTATTCTCCTCACTTATATCAAGTGCACACCCTATCAAAATGATCTGTTGATGTTGACTTATATTTCCTGACTGAGGCATGTTTGCCAGGTTCTTCCATTGTAAAGGTCCTCTTTTTCCCCTTTTCCATGCTGTATTCTTTGGAAGGAAGTTGCTCTGCACAGCCCACACTTAAGGAGTGAGGATTAAGCTCCCTCTCCTCAAGGGTGGAGAATCTACATAAATTATTTGGAATTCTTGTGTACAGGAGATTTGTCTCTTTTCCTCATTTATTCATTCAATAATTTCTGTTATACTTTGGGTTATAATCAATACTACTGTATTTTTTTGCCCAAATTTTTCCAGCTTTGGTCATTGGGAGCTCTTTTAGTTGCCTTGTGTGTCTCTTTGAGCACTCCCTTCATTGTAGGTATTTTTTTTTCTGAGCACCTCCTTATTTTACGCCAGTATAAGATGCTCTAGGCTCATCTGGTGTATTTCCTGCCCCAATCTTAGAACTAGCTATTTCTCCAGGGAGCCCTAGTTCCTTCTATTTGGGAATGTTATTAGAAACCTGCTATTTCGGTGTCACTGCTTCTAGACATCTCACCTGACAGCAAGGAGATATGTATGTGTATACTAATATGTCTCCAGCTCTGCTTCATCACCACATGATCATTCTAGTCTCCTCTTTTTACTTCTCTAACCTCCCAGTCCAACAGAGAGAAACCCAGCTCCCACCATCTGCCATGCATTTACGTCATTGTTCAATTTCAGTATATATGTGTAGCAGTGTCAGAACTGCTGGTCTGTACTCCTTGGGAAACAATTTTATCAATGATAACACAGGACTTATGTACAGTTTCTTTTGCTGTTAGTTTTACAGGCTCTCCTTATTTCCAAAGTTTCTTAGGTCAGCGTCTTCCCTCCACCCCATTCATTGAGGTGGTTTCCCATGTTTGTAACACCGTTGGATTCTTTTGTCACAGTCTTCATTCCGTCCTGGGGTCCCCTGCCTCCTTGTTGGTTTTTTGTTCAATTTGCATACATTAAGGTTCATCTTTGTGCTGTAAGTTCAATGGGTTTTGACAGAAGCATAGAGTCATGTATCCACAATTACAATAACATCTAGAGTAGCTTTACTGCCCCCAGAAAACACTCTGTGCTTCACCTACTCAACCCTTCCTTCCTCCTCTTTCCCTGGACTCCTGGCAACAACTGATCATTTTAATGTCCCTCTAGTTTTGCTTTTTCTAGAATTTTCAGACTGGCTTCTTTCACTTAGCACTATGCACTTAAGGATGACTTCTTTCAAATACTGTGATAACGATCCTGTTCTACCTGGGGGCCCAGTGATCGTGCTTCTGTTCACAATGCTTGTGCCCATCCTCTGGGGCCTCTAGAGACACGATGCTGAACTGGAAGCCTATGGCTGAAACGTGTGTGTTATCTGCAGGACAGTGATGTGCAGCTGGACTTGCCTGTAGAAGTTTTCTTTTTTCTTACACAAGGCCCATGGAGTGTCTTTTGGACTATCTCCTGGGAAAATGACAACAGATTTATTTGGATGGTTTTTCCTGTGGCTAGATGTGCATGGTTTAGAAGAACTGGAGGGACAAAGCATTTCTGTGATTTGTGGCTTCTCTCTTGCCTTCCACCTTCTATATAGACTGATGTCATCTGTACATTCATACCTCAATAGGTAACCTATGTGCAATGATTTAAATGGAATCACAAAACCATGCTCTTCTCTGTAGGCCCTGAGACATGATGCAGGATGGGGGATGCTAATACTGGGCATGGATCTTGTGATGCTATTGCCAGTCCTGACACATCAAGTCAGACACATCAACTCACTGATTACTCTCTATTGAGCCCCGCTGTGGGTTAAGTGAAATAAGATTTCCTCAGAGTACCCTGGATGTCTAAGTTATTCATTGTCACTGGTGCTGCAGGGGACCCAAGAGGGAGAAGCTAAAAATGTGGAGACATAAATTGAAATTAGATCAAATATTCCTTCAGAGACCCAGGCCCAGAGAAATGTCCCTTAGCATGCGCAGAACAGAACAGTTTTACTAGCATGATCTTGAAACTTTGGGAAATGGAGGCCCTGAAACATTACTAGTAGATTATTATCACTAATTTAAGATATGCAAATGATCTTTCCTTATTGGCTTGTAGGGAACAGAGTATAGTATTTCACTTGTGGGTTTTTCATGTAAGGCTTGTAAAAGACCTTGAATAAATGCTTGCTGAGTGGAATTACAATTTAAGATGCACCTAATTACTCATAGCTAGGGGTGGAGCAAAGAGAATTGCATATTACCCGTTGTCGCTGCTGTGCAAACCTATAGACAAATCTGCTAGCATGTCACCTTCAATTCTCCACCGTGTGTGGTCACCTAGGGCCTGAGGCCAACCTGCCAACCCTGGACAAAAGACAGGGCTCATCACATTTTCCTTGTTGCAGGCCTGCCTGCTGCATACTGACTGGCATTTTGCCTTTTTCTGTAATGTGTTGTCAGCAGACCTCATAATATAGATGTAAACGAAGCCCTGGAGACTTTAGAAAGGAGGAAAAGAAATCTCAAGAGTTGATTTCCATGCTTGCGTGCTGTTCTGGTCCTGCTTTCTGGGCCTATACTGAGCTCTGTGTCTGCATTACCTTATCTTCTAACTCTGTTGATAAGAAGGAGAACTGAGTTGGACGTTAAGTTCCAGATTGGCCTGAACTGCATCCCAGAATTGACTGAGTAGTGTTGATGGACCTCCTATGGGGTGGATGAGTTTGCTTGGGGAGACTTGGCACGTGCAGGTTGGTGGCTGTCCTGCTTCCTTCTCTGGAGAGAGAGTCACCTGCACCCGTACTCCAGGATCAAACAACTATGACGAAGGAGGCTGATGAGAAAAAAAGGCTCATAGGCGTGTTTGCTGCAGACTTTTACCAAAGATATTGTTAACCAGCTCTGGACGTGGCCACAGAGAGGAACGGTGTTCTGGCCATCGGTTTGCTCTGGGCTCTGCTATGCAGTTGCCTGTGAGCCTCTCTCGCCTGATGGTCACTTGCGCTCTCTCCCCTCCCTTGCTCCCTCCTTCTTGTGTTTAGAGACTTCAGCCATCCCCACCCCAGTACAAGTTCTTACCTCCAAAATCCACACCCTCATCCTACCTCTTCTGGAGCCCACACTTTCCTATGTACTTGGTGTTACCTCCTGGATGTCCCCCCAGGTCTTTCGGCACCCACTGACAGGGCCAGGACCTCGCCTCCCCCTTGAGGCAAGGCTCTTGCCCTCCACCCCTTGTGTTATTCCAGCTGCTGAGTCAGACCCATCCCCGTCGTCTTGACCCCTACCTCCTCCTTATCCTTCCTTCTGGCCCAGACACTCCACCTGTCTTCTGTACTCCTCGATCACCTTGTTCTGACCAGCTCTACACACCCGCTACCAGACACATCTTCTCTGACCGTGATTAGGTGCACAGCCCTCACCCCACCCTCCAAAGCTTGTGAAGAGTGGTGCAGCATTGTCTCCTGCCCACTGTGAGGCATCCTCTGGACAGTCCCCCTGAGCCCCATGCATGCCCTGTCCTTGTCCCATAAGCACCCTCTGTCAATTTGGGGTCTTCATAGAATGCCTATCCCAATCCAGAGCTGGTCCACCCCCCTCTCCCTGCCTTTCCATTCCTACTTCCTCCAGGTCACTTTCTGATGCGGAACCCGAGTCAAGGGTAGGGACTACCTGTGTGCCAGTGTTATTCTGCATCTCACTTAATCCATAGGAATCCGAGACCCTGCCATGTTTCATCCTCATTTACAGGTGAGGGGAACTTCAGAGTCCCACGGCAAAGGGTACGGCTAGAAGGGAGGGAGGTAAAGAACCGCACACATCCCTCTGTGTTTGTCGTTTTCATTGCCATCCTAATGGTGTGCAGTGTTTATTGTCAAGTACTTAGTGACCTCCTTCTATAGGTCAGGCTCTCTTAGGCCCTGGACTCTCATGGAACTTCCATTTGAATGGGAAAGATGAGTGACACACACAGTAAAGTATGTTGGTGTTGGACGTGGTGAATGCTGTGAAGGGGGAGTGGATGGGGAGCTGACTCTTGTGCCTCTGCCGGACTCTGCTCTGGAAGCATCTGGAAAACTTTATTCCATTTGCATTCCCACTGTAAACCTTGTGGTAGGTGTTCTCACTATCATTCTTGCCTGTGGATGAGAAAGCTGGGGTGGGTCTGAGGGTTGGTGAGTGGGGAACTCTGCCCCATCCTGGGAGGTCTGCCTGCAGAGCGCACAGCCACCTGTGCTCCGACACCTCCAGAGAAGAGGGGAAGGTCCTTCTTATATGGCTGGCCTTCTTTTTCTCTTGCTTTCTTATAATTGCCTAATTAATTCATTGGAGCTGTTCAGAGCAGGTCAGATACCTTCTCTCTTCTCCTGTTGAGCTCCCACTTTCTCTGTTTCCCTGGAGAGCTGTCCTCCAAATTATACTGATGGATGTAATGCTCTGTTAGCATGCTCTGTCTGCCAGAGCGTGTTCCAAGCCCTCAAGAAACGTCAAGTCATCTAACCCTCCTGGCTGTCTACAGACCCGATTCACTCCTGAGTCCTTGTATGCAGGGATGCATTTCCTCTCTATTTCTCTCTTGTGCATAATGCAGCATCAGATACATGAAGGGATACACAGGCAATAGTTGCATCATTGATAGTGATAACTCCCATTGATCGGATGCCACCTGTGTGCCCGTGTTATTCAGCATCTCCACTTAATCCCTAAGAATCCAGGACCTGGCCATGTTTCATCCACATTTACAGGGGAAATCGTTGAGGCTTGGAGGTTAGGGAAAGTTTCCAGGTCACCAGGGGCACCCTGCCTCTCTCTAGGCTTCTCCTTTCCTTTGTCTTTACTCTCTGGTTCTTTCTTTACTTTGTCTCACTGCCCAGCTTGGAAACAAAGTTGCCTAAGCCAGAGGCAGATACAAGAGTACATGCTTTCCAGTTAAACGTGCTTTTGTTTTAGCTTATTATTATTTAACTTTAGGAGACTGTAGACAGCTTCTTGTAGCAAACGGGATGAATTGGACATCACCACGGTGTTCCACTGCACATAATTAGATGTCACACTTTTAGAGAAAGAACAGTTTGGGAACTGGTCAGCAGAGATAATTTTGCATGGCACATAAACACAAAGCTTTTACTCCATCTTGGCGGCTCAGGGTGTGTGTTAAATTATATTACAGATCCAAAAATGTGGCCTTGTCTGAAGTTTCATTCTGCCAGAAGTGCCCATGGGCTTACTGTGTTTATTTATATATTTTTTGACTACTGATGGTGCAGACTCATGCCCCAGTGACATAGGGGGGACAAAAGAGGACAGTGTCTCTTAGTCTCTGAGTTGCTTAGGATAGTGACATTCCTTCTGCGTGCTTCAGTTTATAAGGTGTTTCAATCTCTGTCATGTCCTTGGATTCTCCCAACAACCCTCTAGGGTAAGGAGGGGAGATATTTAATCCTTTAACAAATTGAGATGCTGAGGTTTCAAGGCACACTCATATTATGTTGGTGAGGCAATTTGGAAAGATCTTTCTAAAGTACGTAGACGCATTTGAAAAAACCTCGAATTCTTTTTGTAGGAATTTGTCCTAAGGGGAAAAAAATCAGAGATATCCCCAAGGACTTAGAATCAAAGCTGCTGATTACAGCACTGTTTTTAATGGGGAAAATTAGAAACAATGTAAAGTTACTTCACCAGGGAATTGGTTAAATAGATTATGTGCAGAATTAATTATTATGTAGTGATTAAAACTCGTGATGATGAGAAACATTAAGTGCAGAGGATTGTTTACAATGTATTGTAGGTAAAAAGTGCAAGTCCAGTTCTTTTAAATAAGCAAAGAAAAATGACTGAAAACCAAAATGTTAGTAGAGGTGTCAGCTCTGGGTGATGAGGTAACTGGTATTACTTTATTCCTTATGATTTTATGCATTGTGTTAATTTTCTAGGCTCTTATGATATTAAACGATCTCCAATAATGGTTTAAGTAAACAGGTGCAAAGAGAACATGTAGTTTGTCCATGGCAACATGACTAACACCTAGAAACTTCTATTCCTAAGCAAGAGCTCTTTCCAATACTCGAGGTCAGATTTTTAGTGCTGTTATTTCTAACTCTTCTCCTCACCATGGCACCCAGTTTGCTGTCTTCGGAGAAGAGCAGGAAGGGATGCTTCCTGGAAAAGGCCAACCTGGTGGGGAGAGAGGACCGGGCTGGTCCTGCATCTACCTCCTCTCCTGCCTTCCTTTGCTCCTACTTTACTCAACACTAAATTAGCCTTGTTACTCTCTGTGTCCTGGAGGGAAGGTATTGTGACTTAGATATAGACATGAAGGGTTTTTATTAAATTTGCTCAGGACGCACAGCTGGGCAAGGTGGAGAGAAGTTGGAAGTGTACAGGTAGAAACCAGAAAGATTTAGGCTGGGGATATGAGTCAGATATAAATGTGACCGTCACAGGGATGAGGACAAAGTTCTGTTCTTAGGGTCAAGAGGCTGGTGGTGGGAACAGTACAGGATGGTCCAGGCTTGGGGCGGGGGGGTGGGGGGGGGTGGCTCAATTGTGAATCTGAAAAGAAAATAGCTTGTATTCTAATGTGAAATCAACGTTCATGGCATGATGGGCCCCCAGAAAGGCCCACATGCTTTTGGGCAGTGGAGTCCAGGTTTGGGGATGCCTGGCTGTCCCTGTGAGAACCATGCTGGGAATAGAGGCCATTGCCCTGGTCCCTGCCCATTTTTCCAAGCCAGTGTTCTAACCTCCTTTCCTCCTATGAGGAAACCTCCTATGGGCAACCTGCTCTCCTACTACACCAGGATCAGCTAAGTTTTTCTGTAAACAGTCGAGGCTTTTCAGGCCCACGATCTCTGTCACTGCTATTGAACTGAGCTGTTGCAGGGCACAAGTGGCCATGGTCAAGATGTAAGCAGGTGGGCGGACTGTATTCCAATAACACTATTTTTACAACTGTGTGGCCATGGTTTACCTACTCCTGAGTAAGCCAATCCTTCTAACGCCAGAAGCTGCTAGAAATTGGCTTCTTTCACTGACTTCCAGGTGGCTCAATGGACTCAAGCTCTCATGATAGGAGTGGAGTCTGCACAAGGGGGTGGAGTGCTGGTTCACCCCAGGTGGCTGTATCACACTGAAGCTCTCTGTTCAGTTCTGACATGCACACTGCATCTTCAGACAGGTTTAGATGAGACAGGCCATGTTGAGAGCAGAGAGGTTAGCCTGGTACAGTGGCCTGAAACCATGTCATGTGGAAGAACTGGAGACATTTAAATTGAAGAAGAGTCAAATTTAAACATTTGAGGGCTGTCCTGTGGAGGAGGGGAGGGGGATGGAACATGCATTCATTGAGAGCATAATGTGTGCTGAGTGGTTTGTGATCTCATTTTAAGAGGGAGAAGCGTTGCTCTATGTAATGCCAAGTATTGTATGGATCAGTAATGGAAATTTCCAGGAGATAAACTTACTTGGTAGAATAAAACCTTAATGTACTCAGAGCTGTGCCAGCGTGAGTTGCCTCCTTGGTCACGAGTGATGATGCCTCTTTGGAAGACTGGTGTGGGCTCTTCTAGCCACGAGACCTCTCCTTGGGCCTCATTTTGGTCTTCCCTTTCCAGAGCTTATAGCTGTGCCTCTCACTCACAAAACAAGAATAGCTGATGTGCTGGTGCTGGGTCCTTTGTTATGTTGTTAGAGATGAGAAACCCAACAGTTTTCAGCAAATCTGTTCTTCTTCAGGATTCTTGCCTCCCAGACTTGGGATGTAGGAATATTTGAAAGAACAAAACCTCTCCCTTGGATTGTGTGGGGTTAGGAACAGGGATTCCCAGCAGAAGGCAGGCTGTTCTCTCACATACGGTTGGTCCATTAAATCATGTCCTGCGTGGAGGGATCCAAGTGATGGGGCTGTCTGAGCTGTGAATCCCGTCTACTGATACTCAGAAGAGCAAATGGTTCTCCGATATTTAGAAGATGCTAAGCAGTATGTTGTTTACTTGGCTATAACAGGGGGCAGGAAAGGATTTGAGCATAATTTAAATTAAACCAGAAGAGATTCTAAAGGAAAGAATTACTTTCAGGAGAAAATAGTGATAATTTCCCCTGTGTGGTCTCACCAAGTGAGTGGTTACTTGTTTACGCATGCACGCACAAAGATGTCATGGTTAAAAAATTTTAAAATAACAAAAATAGAAAAACAGTAGATTAAACAAACTTGATAAAATTCTCATTACAAGAAGAACTCCCAGAATATTTAGCACCTAATAAACATTAGACCTCCTAAGAGAAGGATATTGGGGTGTAGAATGTTCCCAATACCATTGGCCCAGGGCATCTCACCACGCTGTCTCCTGCTGAACACATTTGGGAAACCTTCTACATGACCAGCTATGTTGGGAATGGAGTCTTGGAGTATCAGCATCACCAGGACCTTGTTAGAAATGCAGTCTTGGGCCCCACCCACATCTGTTAAGTCAGAAACTCTGGAATGGGCCCAGCAATCTGCGTTGTAACAAGCCCTCTGGGTGCTTAAGACTGAGAACCACAGCAGAATGACTTATGCAGCCATGCTCATCTGTACTGTAATCCTGTGGTCTGTTTGCTATATCCCGATGAGGTGCCATGTGGTAAAGGGTTGTGTTTCCAGTAGTTTTGCAAACATGGTCTGTAGGACACTTCTTTTGAAGAGAGAATGGCCCTTGGCAGTATTGAAGGTTCTAAGAAGTCCTGTGGGGAAGAAACCTGTTAAACTTCAGCTCAAATTTTTCAAATTTGTTTGACCACCAACCCTTTCTGAATAACACGACTAACATACCATGTCCTACACAGTGTTATTGGCATTTGGACATTGCTAATTCCTGAGGTGACTTTTACTATGATACAGTTTAAAATCATTTTTCTTCTTTTTTATGTCATTTAATCTGTGTCTACAATGGATAGTAGGATGTACAAGCATATTGATGGTGACACCTAACAAGGTAAAGAGGAGGATAAAAACAATTATTGTTCAAATTCACCTTATTCTCTTCCTAAAATCGATCAGTCTCATCCTCTGATAAAATTCTTATGTGACATGTCCACTTGTCTCTAGACTTCAAGCATCAGTGTAAAAAGGGAAATGTCACAAAAATTATGTGTCATCTGGTTTCATTATTGGCGATAAAGATGGCACCAGCCTCAGTGTGTTATTTGTGGGCAAGCGCTCACAAACAGCACAGAAACATTCTTTATCTCATCTTTTAAAGACAAAACCAGAAAATTGTCCAGTAAACCATTTGATGTTTTTGAGCTCATACTGGAAGAATTCTGAACTTCAGGCCATAGGAACAGTTTTTGCCTTTTTAATCCTGATTAAATTACAGTGTACATTTAAATATACATCTAGTCTTAAAACTGAACCTAATATATTTATAAAAATTAGTTGATGTATGACTTTTCCTACATCATTAATTTGAAATAATTTGAATAAGGCATGCCACTTGTTATTTGGCATGAGAATATGGATCCAAAAAATAAATTGTAAAGAGTTTGTTAAATTTACTTTATAATACAATCTTTGATAATATGCTAATCCAGGTTTTTAAATTAAAATTATTTCTATGAGCTGTACCCTTGCATCTCATTGGAAATGCAGAACTTTGGGCTCCACTCCAGGCCTAGGAAATCAACATGTATGTTTTTATTTATTTATTTATTTATTTTGGTGAGGAAGATTGGCCCTAAGCTAACATCTGTTGCCAATCTTCTTCCTTTTGCTTGAGGAAGATTTTCGCTGAGCTAACATCTGTGCCTGTCTTCCTCTATTTTGTATGTGGGATGCTGCAACAGCACGGCTTGATGAGCAGTGTGTAGATCCACCTCAGGATCTGAACCAGTGAATCCCGTGCTGCTGAAGCGGAGCATGGGAACTTAACCAATACGCCACTGGGCCAGCCTCTATCAACATATACGTTTTATCAGGACCCCAATTGATTTATGGGCACACTGAATTTTGAGAAATACTATGTTCTATCATGTGATGATGACAAAATAATATAAACTTACTAAGGAGGGTCCTGAGATTACGTATGACTATCACAGTGTTCCGTGCAAGAATGGCTGGGAAAGGATGAGCTAGTCTTTCTCTCTTTCCTCTGAGAACATGTCTAAGTCAATTCAGCACTGCCAGAACTCTTGCTTCCCCTTGAAGCCATTTGTAGAAAGTTAGGCTCTGGAATACATACCTCACACCACACCTCAGCAATCCTGCTTCTGGCAGTGTTCTTCCCTCTCTTCTCCCATTTGACACCGCTCCTTCATGGGGGTGCAGTTGGAGTTCTCAGAGGTTCCTTGTTTTTCTCCTAACAGAGTGGCTATTTGCACCATCAGTATTTGACATTCAAGGCTCCTCGTTAGATATTTTTTCAAAGCTTTTCTTTAACTTTGTATCTAGGGAAACAAACTTAGCAATGCTTTCTTAATCCAAAAGAATAACTCAGAAAAGGTCCTTCTTTCGAAGATATTGTTCCATTTCAGGAAATCGCCTGAGGACCAAAACCAAAGAGCCAATTAAAGTGCCACTCAGAATACATCTAGTCGAGGTTAACTAAACAAGTGGGGCAGGAATGTGTGGTACTGACAACCATGTCCCCCAAATTAGCTCTTGTACCTTAAAAACAAAATACAAAATTCTGGGAGCTATCCTGAATTTGGGACAATTTCTTATTTTTAAGAGAGTTTAAATAAATATATACAATTAGAAAATTGAAATCAAAGGAGTTGCTCAAGGTAAGAGTTTAGGTTTTCTTTATCTTAGAAAAACGTTACAGAACTCGGTCTGCATGTGGATGGGTCCCATTTCTAGAGCCACCTTCCAGGGGTGGGCTTGGGGCTGTCTGTGTGTGAGAAGCTGACTTTGTGGATGGGTGGGTCACCCCTGCCTCAGACAAGAACTGTCTTCACAGGAGCGAAAGGAGATATAAGGTAGACAGTGGCCTTTTCAGCCCCTGCTGAACGCAAAGATCACCTTCAGGGACAGAGCCAACCAGGCAAGGACATAGGGAGAGGTGGATTGGGCAGGGCTGACTATCGTGGCATGGTGATTATTGTGGCCCCCAGAGCCCACCTCACCAAGAAGGCATCGGCTTGTCTGTGTTCGTGTGTCTCAGCCACGTCCTGCACTGGGACTGAAGCGTTGGCACGGAGGTCACTGAGCTGGGGCCGTCCCACCGCACAGGATGTGGTGACAGCATCTGCTCTACAGTTGTGCAGTGGGCGCAGCCTGTGAAACTTGCCGTATAGTAGATTGATGTGGGTTTGCTGCATCATCAGCTCTCAGTTGTTCCTGGCCAGTTGACTGCACAGCAGTGGTGGTGTGGGTAACACACACATGGGGCTGAACACTGGCTGTCACTGTTTTTGTCTCAGATCCCAGCCACTGGGTTGTTCTTGGGCCTCAAGCTCATCTTTTTCCTCTTAGTGGGATTACCAGGTCCTGGTTTGTAGTCTCTGGGCCCTGATGGCCCTGGGGTCACGGCTGCATCTGGGGTTTCAGCTGTGTTTGACGAGCATGATCGCTAGAAGGCCCTCCTGCTTCGAAGCCTCAAACCTCCAGGTGCTTTGGGAGGTACAGCATGGTGCTGCCTGTCCAGGGCCTACCTGTTCCCTCTGATATTCTGAGCTGGTGGATGGATGTGTGAGGAAGAGAGGGGAGTGCTCCAAAATGTTTCCTCTGAATCTGGGTAATCAGCCAGTCACAGGCGGTACAGCAAATGCCAGGTGGGTCCGTGTGAGCAGCTTCGGCAAAGGTGCCAGCTAGTCTTCACTGTGGAACCTGCACATCATTCTGTTTTCTCTGTCAAAGTTAGCTTCAAGAATAGATCTTATAAGCCACTCAGAATAAAATAGAAAGATGACAATAGCCTGTTATCCTTCCAAGTGCCCCGAGGTTCTATCCCGAGGCCAGGAGGGGTGGAGGGGCTGCATCGCTGGGCTGTGTGGGGTGGGCAGGATGTCCCTAACAGAGCCTCTTATTTAGTAACCAGGGAAGAGGAGGGATGGGAAGTGCAGGACGAGGGCTGACATCACCCAGGCTGCAGGCTGGCTGCTGCAGGGCTCTCAGCGACGTGATTAGAATTCCCTTTCACACCCGGGAGAAGGGTTTGCTCCCTTCTCAGCCCCTGCACAGTCTCTTTTGTGGATGGAGAAGTGCAGATGGACACATAGCAGGGGGTACACCCATGCCCACTGGCCTCTCTCAGCTCCTTCTGCAAGTCCACCTTGCAGTGATGGGCAACTCAAAGGAGTGGACAGGGGGCCTGTGACAGGTGCTGTCCCCTCCTTCTGGGATAATCCTAGAGGCAGAGCAAGCAGCCTCTCTCGCTGTCTCCTCCCTCCCTCCCTCTCTTTCCATCCCCCTTTTCCTTTTGTCTTTGAAATCGCAATCACAGCTTTAATCTGATATATTAGGTGAAGGAAACAAGATGTTCTGACCACAGCACTTGTTGCCTGAGATAAAGGGTGCCTGAGTGCCAGTTTGGGGCCTGCTCCCTGTTCTTATTACTCGCCCAGCCTGGCAGCAGCATCCCAGCCTCTGGGCTGAGGCTCTTTAATGTCTTGCTTACTTTTTAGGGTCTTTTCCAAGAGAAGGGGGTTCTCAATGTAGAGATGGTTTTCTGTCCCTGCCTGGATACCTTGCCCTGATTTAACATTTAGGAACACCAGAGTGGGAGCAGAGAATCACGGCTGTGGGTCTGTGCCTCGTGGCATGTGGATGAGAGCATGGATGGCACAACCATGTGCCACGCACTGCTGGGTACCGCATCCTCACAGCTGCCAGGGTGGGGACTCTGCGGGGACTCTGCCCAGAGGCCGAGGGGGCTTTGCTAAGGCTGCACATCGCCACTTGGCAGCGCCGGCCACTCTGCCTCCTCACTCAGAATATTAACAACGAATATGACTTTAAAAAGAACATCTGTCTCTTCAAATCGTACACCTCCCTTTTCATTGCTAATGCAGTTTCTAGAAGGGAATATAATTTAATATAATTCACCAGAAACTCAGATTTTCGTAATCCTTAGAGTTTTCCACTAGGGAGAGAAAGGTAAAATGGCTTTGGTGAAAATCACTGTTTTGGTAGACTCTGGCATTGAAACCACATTGACAAGGAATTGCCACTGTTGATTGATATCAGTTGTTGAAGGAAGTGGCCCTCAGTAACTGGGGCTCATGGTGCTCGAGGCACAGTTGGTTTTTTCTAAGGCTTAGAGGAGACAGGACAGATGCACAAAATTACTAACAATAAATGGCAGTGGGTGTGAGGGTCAGTGAGGATGTGAGCAGTAAGCTCTAAAGCTTGCCGGGAGCAGTGGTCAGTGTGTCGGTGTTTGTTGGGGCTTCTAGAGGAAGTTAGCTGGGCACTGAGGGAAAGTAAGGTTTATATTATTTAACTTTGCTTTATATATATACTTTTTTTTTTTTTTTTTGCTGAGGAAGATTGGCCCTGAGCGAACATCTGTGCCAATCTTCCTCTATTTTACATATGGGTTGCCACCGCAGCATGGCCATTGATGAGTGGTGTGGGTCTGTGCCTGGGAACCGAACCTGGGCTGCCAAAGCAGAGTGCACTGAGCTTAACCACTAGGCCGTGGGGCTGGCCCCTGCCTTATATTTTTAAGTTATAAAATCTGTGTATGTTGCTTGCATAAAAGCTGCGTCGCATTGTGGTATAAAACACCTTCTCAGAGGCAGTCATGAGGAATTGAGTGTATCTCCCGAGACCCACTACTCTGCATTCGCATGACTCAGATGTGTTGGTGTGCAAGTAGAGCATCTAAGGAAGGACGTTCCTCCCGCTGCTTCACCCGCTGCCGGACTCAAAGTAAGAGCCCCATGAACAACAGCTCAGTGCAGGGAGTGAGTGAGTGAGTGCAGTCAGTGGCTCGTGGATTTTGAAGAAGACATAAGCTTGGTAAAGACAGCAGGTGACTTCCTGGGCTCTGGGTCCAGGTGTCCAGGTGACAACTGTTTCTGGCGTTGCCCAGTGCCAGCTGACGCTGTATATGGGTCCGCTGTCAGATGCTGACTCACAGCAGCCGGGTTTTACAGCCTTCTGTGAAATTAGTTTAACACCTAATTCAGAATGGCTGCATGTGTCCCTATGACTGTCAGGCAGGAGCGAGGCTGGGTCATCAGCCGCCACCTGCGAGCGTGTACTCTCCCCACTCTGGCAGAGAGGATCTGCAGTATCTGCTCCTTTGGTCTTTGGAGGGTCCACCCCTCTGACCTGGAGAGCCCCGCGGTTGTGGCGGAGGAAGGAGAATTGCTGCCGCATGGGTCCGCCCAGCACCACTCCCCTGGGCTGCTGCCTGCTCCAGGAAGGCGCCCCCTGCTGCCCTGCAGGCAGGTCAGGGCACCATGTTCCTGGTCCAGGACAGGGATGGTGCCTCCCTGCTCACCTGTGAGGCATTCTGCCCTGTGGGAGGCAAACTGTCACATAAGCAGGGTGGGTATGTGGATTACCAAGTCTCTAGTTAACTGCATTTTGATGCCACTTTCTCGAGTAAATGGAGTGATTGAAGCAATGCGAGTGTTAGTGGTGAGGTACGGACTTTTCACATTTGAAGGCTGGGGCCTTGAAGAACTCTCCTTCAGCTCCTTGTACTTAAGGACTGGGAAGTGATTCCCTTACTCATTAAATCACCCAATTTACAGAGCATCTGCCATGCTCCAGGGACTGTTCGAGGAGCCAGGAAGGCCTGACAGAGGAGGAACAGGAACATGAGCATGAACAGAAGCTGTGACAGTCTACCTGGGTGGGAAGTAAGTGGAGCTGGCAAAAGGGTATTTGTGCCCAGCTCCAGTCTGAGGGGTTATTGGGGACCACTATGTACGACAGAGCTGTCCTGGCTGGCCTGGCACTGCTGGAGAAGAAACCGTAGCTCTAGGACCCACCACAAGCAGTCATGGAGTGGCCTGTGGGACCACAGCTGGGAGGACCTTCCTGCTTCACTGGGATGCTCAGAGCTGTTCATTGCTTGGTTGTAATTGATCACAACTTGGTTCTGGCATGAATCTTTCAATGAAAGTGCCACACGTGTGCACCATCTTGCAGCTTCTAGAATGTTGCTATTGCTGCCAAGAAGCAGCTCCCAGAAAAAGAGAAATTGTCCAGGTTCATGGAGAACAAACAAAGTGTACGCCAAATCAAGACCAAAACCCCAAACCCAAAACCAACAAAAAAAAGATGTCTGCTACCCTGGGCTCTCCCGAGGTACAGCCAGATGGGCCTTGTTCCTATATGGGTTTTCCATTGTTTCTTTTGGTTTCTTCAGCATCTACTTTGAGACCTGCCTCAGGTTGGTGCTGTGCTGGTTATAACCTGGGGCGGTGCTCCTGGTTATCAGTTTATGGGATGGGCCTCAGGACAGATGTGCTTTGCCCACACCTTCCATTTGTCCTCAAGGGACTGAAGGCACCTGAGTCTGAGCGTCACCAGCTGCCTGCTCTGCGAGGTCTCCCATCCCTTCCTGCTGGGCTGGGAGCTGCTCTGCGAGGCTCCTGGGGATCTGAGGCTGGGTGTGGAGGCCAGAGCAGAGCAGTGCGTGGGCCGGAGTCCAGGTGTGTCCAGGGGAGTTGTGCAGTTAAAGGAGGGTCAGCCTGTGGGTGCAGGGTGGCTCTTTGAAGATGTCAGTGACCGTCTCTTTGGATGGCAGCTCGCTGGCTGAGTAATGGCACAGATCTGCCTCTCCTTTCCTCAGACCGGTTCCAGGCCCACAGGAGAGCGAGGGTTGCCATTGGGGGTCGGTAGGAGGAGTTGAAAACTGCAGGCTGAGGGTCGGATGTACAGCTCCACCAAGTAGAACTCCTGGTGGTGTCACCTTGCCTCCATCTGCCTGGGTGAACCCATGTATGAACATACACCCCTCTCACCTGGAACAGCTTGGAACAGTGGAGAAGAGCACATTTTGGGGAGACAGACCAGGCTTTGAGTCCGGCTATGGCGTGTTGTTGACCTTCTTGAGTCCCAGTTTCCTCATCTGTAAAAGTGGGAATAAATGCTTTGCAGGGTTGTTGGTAGGACCTGACATAATACATGAAAAGCGCACAGTCACACTGCTCACCAAATGGCGGCTTTTATGTGATCATGGGAATAAAACGGCACAAAGTACTAGGAAAATCGTTACATTGTATCATTCACTGTGCTGGGGACTTAGCAAAAAGAGGGATAACTATAAAGTAACAGAAAATCCATATATGAGAGGACTTAGTTATTTGTGGAAAATGCCATTGGGGAAAGATAGCATACATGTTAACATGTGCCCTGTCATGTATGTGCCAAGTAGGTTTTGTTATAGTTTTATTTGGCTAAAATACTAAATCATTCTTGGCTTAGTAACATTATCAGCTCTCAGTTTTAAGAATATTGAGCAAGGGGCTGGCCTGGTGGCCAAGCAGTTAAGTTCACGTACTCTGCTTCAGCAGCCCAGAGTTTCACTGGTTTGGATCCTGGGCACAGACATGGTGCCGCTCATCAGGTCATGTTGAGGTGGCGTCCCATATAGCACAACCAGAGGAACTCACAACTAGAACATGAAACTATGTACTGGGGACTTTGGGGAGAATAAGAAGAAGCAGCAAAAAAAAAAGGTTGGCAACAGATGTCAGCACAGGTGCCAATCTTTAAAAAAATTTTTTTTATAAACAAATTAAAAAAAAGGGAAAATAGGGGTGACATCAGCAAAATGGCCGAGTGAGCAGTTTTCTTTGTCTCTCCCCCTTCGAATCTACAACTAACTGGACATTCATCAGTCAACAAAGGCTATCCACACAGCATCTCAGGACACCTGAGAGACCTGTGCTGCTATACATCGGAAGGCGGATGGACTTCTCCCCGGGGGGAGGTGGAGATAGGTAAAAACTCTCCGACCCCTGACCCCCGGACAGCCTAGTACCTGCAAGTGACTTTCTTCCAGTGGACGTGCTCACAGCATCGCCATGCACAAAGGGCAGGCGTGTGTGGGTATTGGCAGAGCAGCGGTGGAAACAGGTGACTACAGCCCTACCTAAAGCACCCCCGATTGCCCCTAAGCCCAGGGGGAAAATCCATGGTCCCGCATCAGCAGCAGGGAAAGCCTCTACTCGGCGTTGTTGGAGAGGCCCTGACCAGCATTCAGAACACTGGGAGGCTCTGGGAGAAGAGGTTCCTGGGCAGGGCAGCAGCCCGCCAACCGCCTCTGACTCATGGACTCCGGCTGTGTCCCAGAGGGAGCAAGGGACACCCAGTGTGACTGTGTGTGAGGGCGAGGGTGAGTTGCATTCAAGCCGCCCTGCTCCGTGGTCCAGGGGGAAAATCCACGGTCCCACAGCAGCCACAGCGAAAGCCTCTGGGCAGCATTAGTGGAGAGGCCCCACCCAGCAATCACAAGGCTGGAAGACCCTGAGGCAGAAGTAGCAAAGCTGGGTGAGCTAACCACGTACTGCAGTAGATACCCATAGCTCTGCTGTGGCCCATAGTGGACAAGTGAGATCTTGTGGGCCCTGACAGTGACAGAGCTGTGAATATAGGTGATCCTTCTCCCAGCTGTTGGGAAAGCCCATAACACCACTGCAGACCCCAAGGAGGGAGTGCATGTAGGTGGTCTGAGACAGTAGGCACCCACAACCTGAGGCCCCCTTGCGATTGTCCCCACAGCTGATGAGGGACCCCACAGGACCACTGTGACTACGAGGAGGGGCCCAGGTCTGGGCAGCAGCAGCTGACAGGGATCCCGGTTGGTGCAGATTAATAAACAGCTCCCCCCCACTCCAGTAGAAGCAAGTGGAAGCAGTAACTAAACTCTATCTCTATGCGGAGGCAAAAACCCACGCCATCAAGCAGTATGAAAAAATATATTAAATCTCCAGAACAGAAGGAAAATGATAAGTACCCAGAAAACAATCCCAAAGACAATGAAATCTACAACCTAAATGACAATGAATTCAAAACAGCCATCCTTAAAAAAACTCAATGAGTTAAAAGAGAATACAGAGAGACAACTCAACGAGTTCAGGAGCTATGTCACAAAAGAGCTTGATACCATAAAGAAGAACCAATCAGAAATACAGGAGATGAAGAACATAATGGAGGAGATTAAGAAAAATCTGGACTCTCTGAACAGTAGAGTCGATAATATGGAGGACACAATTAGCAATTTGGAGGATAGGAATACAGAAATGCTGCAGATAGAGGAGGAGAGAGAACTAAGACTAAAAAGAAATGAAGAAACTCTCCGAGAATTATCCGACTCAATTAGGAGATGCAACATAAGGATTATAGGTATCCCAGAGGGAGAAGAGAAGGAGAAGGGGGCAGAAGGCCTGTTCAAAGAAATAATGGCTGAGACTTTTCCAAACCTGGGGAGAGATGGAACTCCATGTAACAGAAGTGAATAGATCTCCAAACTTTATCAATATTAAAAGACCAACCCCAAAGCATATAGTAGTGAAGCTTGAAAAAGTCAATGACAAAGAGAAAATACTAAGGGCAGCAAGGCAGAAGAAAATAACCTACAAAGGAACCCCTATAAGGCTGTCAGCAGATTTCTCAGCAGATACTTTACAGGCTAGAAGAGAGTGGAATGATATATCCAAAACTCTGAAGGACAAAATTTTGCAGCCAAGAATACTCTATCCAGTGAAAATATCCTTCAAATATGATGGAGAAATAAAAACCTTCCAAGATAAACAAAAGTTAAGGGAGTTCATTGCCACAAGACCTCCCCTACAAGAAATGCTCAGGAAGACCCTCATACCTGAAAAATCAAAACAGGAAACGGGCTACAAAACCCAGAGCATAGGAGATAAGTAGAAAGACAAAATCAGAAAGTTGCAGGTCTCCACCAGAACAGGTTAGCAAAAGTTAAGCATAACATTAAAGATAAAAGGAATGGAAACACAAAGAATAAATATAATCTTGTCATTTTAACCACAAACTCAGAACACAGGAAGGAAGAAAAAAAATTTGACAATAACAACCTAGAAGGGGAAGAGGAAAAGGATGGAACGTCTTAACCTAAGGAAATAAGAGGCTATCAGAAAATGGACTATCTCATCTATGAGATGTTTTATACAAACGACTTGGTAACCACTAAACAAATAACAACAATAAAGACACAAATTACAAATAAGAAAACCAATAAAGAAATCTACCTACCTGAATTAGTAGTCCAAAAATCATGGGACGGGAAACAAAGAAAATGCAAACGAACCAGAAAACAAGCAATAAAATGGCACCATTAGGCCCCCACATTTCAATAATCACACTAAATATAAACGGATTGAACTCTCCAATCAAAAGACACAGGGTGGCAGGATGGATTAAAGAACAAGACCCAACAATATGCTGCCTCCAAGAAACACACCTCAGCCCCAAAGACAAACACAGACTCAGAGTGAAGGGATGGAAGACGATACTCCAAGCTAATAATGAACGTAAGAAAGCAGGTGTCGCCATACTTATATCAGACAAAGTAGACTTCAAAGCAAAACAGATAAAGAAAGACAAAGAGGGGCAGTTTATAATGATAAAAGGGACAATTAACCAAGATGACATAACACTTATAAATATATATGCACCAACACAGGAGCACCAAAATTTGTAAAGCAACTATTAACAAAACTAAAAGGAGACATCAACAACAATACAATAATATTAGGGGACCTCAACAGCCCATTAACACCACTGGATAGGTCATCCAGACAGAAAGTCAACAAGGAAATTATAGAATTAAATGAAAAACTAGACCAGATGGACCTAATAGATATATATAGAACACTCCATCCAAAAACAGCAGGCTACACATTCTTCTCAAGTGTGCATGGAACATTCTCAAGGATAGACCATATCTTGGGAAACAAAGCAAGCCTCAACAAATTCAAGAGGGTTGAAATAATATCAAGCATCTTTTCTCATCATAATGCTGTGAAACTAGAAATCAACCACAAGAATAAAACAGGAAAAGGGGAAAAAAAAATGAGGAGACTAAACAACATGCTACTGAAGAAACAATGGATTACTGAAGAAATTAAAGAAGAAATCAGATATTATTTGGAGACAAATGAAAATGAAAACACGCTGTACCAACTCATTTGGGATGCAGCAAAAGTCTTCCTAAGAGGGAAATTCATTGCAACCCAGGCTCACCTCAATTAACAAGAAAAATCTCAGATAAACAATCTCAAACGACACCTAACTGAATTAGAAAAAGAAGAACAAACCAATGCCAAAGTCAGTAGAAGGAGAGAAATAACAAAAATTCGAGCAGAAATAAGTGATATTGCAACAAAAAAGACAGTAGAAAGGATCAATGAAACGAAGAGTTGGTTCTTCGAAAAAATAAACAAAATTGACAAACCCTTAGCCAGACTCACCAAGAAAAAAAGAGAGAAGACTCAAATAACTAAAGTTAGAAATGAGAGAGGAGAAATCACAACGGATACCACAGAAATACAAAGGATCATAAGAGAATACTATGAAAAACTGTATGCCAACAAATTTCACAACCTAGAAGAAATGGACAAATTCTTAGACTCTTACAACCTCTCAAAACTGAAGCAGGAAGAAATAGAGAATCTGAATAAACCAATCACAAGGAAAGAAATTGAAACAGTAATCCAAAACCTCCCCAAAATTAAAAGTCCAGGACCAGACGGCTTCTCTGGAGAATTCTACCAAACATTCAAAGAAGATTTAATACCTATCCTTCTCAAACTATTCCAGAAAATTGAGGAAGATGGAGCATTCCCTAACACATTCTATGAAGCCAGCATGACCCTGACCCCAAAACCTGACAAGGACAACACAAAGAAGGAAAGCTACAGGCCAATATCACTGATGAACATAGATGCAAAAATCCTCAACAAAATTTTGGCAAACCAAATACAGCAATACATTGAAGAGATTATACATCATGATCAACTGGGATTTATACCAGGGACACAGGGATGGTTCAACATCCGAAAGTCAATCAGCGTGACACACTACATTAACAAAAGGAGCAACAAAAACCACCCGATCATCTCAATAGATGCAGAGAAAGCATTCGACAAGATCCAACATCGATTTATGATAAAAACCCTCAATATAATGATCAAAGGGACACTTCATCAAGAAGAAATAATGCTTATAAATATCTATGCACCCAACATAGGAGCACCAAGATTCATAAAGCAAGTATTAACAGACCTAAAAGAAGATATCAAAAATAACACAATAATAGTAGAGGACCTCAACACCCCACTCACATCAATGGACAGATCCTCCAGACAGAAAATCAACAAAGAAACAGTGCAGCTAAACGAAAAGCTAAAACAGTTGGACTTAATAGACATGTATAGAACACTCCATCCAAAAACAGCAGAATACACGTTCTTCTCAAGTGCGCGTGGAACATTCTCAAGGATAGACCATATGTTGGGAAACAAGGCAAGCCTCTACAAATTTAAAAACATTGAAATTACAACAAGCATCTTCTCCGATCATAATGCTGTAAGGCTAGAAATTAATTATAAGAAAAAAGCTGAGAAAGGCACAAAGATGTGGAGACTAAACAATACACTACTGAACAAGCAATGGATCATTGAAGAAATTAAAGAAGAAATCAAAAAATACCTGGAAACAAATGAAAATGATAACATGCCATACCAACTCATATGGGATACAGCAAAAGCTGTATTAAGAGGAAAATTCATCACAATACAGGCACATCTTAACAAACAAGAAAAATCCCAAATAAGCAATCTTAAACTACACCTAGCTGAACTAGAGGAAAAAGAACAAAGCCCAAAGTCAGCAGAAGGAGAGAAATAATAAAAATCAGAGCAGAAATAAATACTACTGAAACGAAAAAGGCAGTAGAAAGGATCAATGAAACAAAGAGCTGATTCTTTGAGAAGATAAATAAAATTGACAAACCCCTAGCCAGACTTACAAAGACAAAAAGGGAGAAAGCTCAAATAAACAAAATCAGAAATGAAAGAGGAGAAATAACAACAGACGCTGCAGAAATACAACAGATTATAAGAGAATACTATGAAAAACTATATGCCAACAGAATGGATAACCTGGAGCAAATGGATAAATTCTTGGACTCCTACAATCTCCCAAAGCTTAGTCAAGAAGAAGCAGACAATTTGAAAAGACAAATCACAAGGAAAGAGATTGAAACAGCAATAAAAAACATCCCAAAGAATAAAACCCCAGGACCAGATGGCTTTCCTGGGGAATTCTACCAAACTTTCAGAGAGGATTTAACACCTATCCTTTTCAAGCTATTCCAAAAATTTAGGGAGGATGGAACACTTCCTAACACATTCTATGAGGCCAACATCACGCTGATACCAAAGCCTGACAAGGACACCACGAGAAAAGAGAACTACAGTCTAATATCACTGATGAACATAGATGCAAAAATTCTAAACAAAATTTTGGCAACCAGAATTCAGCAATTCATCAAAAGGATCATACATCATGATCAGGTGGGATTCATACCAGGGACACAGGGATGGGTCAACATCCGCAAATCAATCAACATCATACACCACATCAACAAACTGAGGAACAAAAACCACACGATCATCTCAATAGATGCAGAGAAAGCATTTGACAAGATCCAACAGCCATTTATGATAAAAACTCTGAACAAAATGGGCATAGAAGGGAACTACCTCAATATACTAAAGGCCATATATGAAAAACCCACAGCCAGCATCATACTCAATGGGCAAAAACTGAGCGCCACCCCCCTGAAAACAGGAACGAGACAAGCATGCCCTCTATCACCAATCTTATTTAACATAGTACTGGAGGTCCTGGCCAGAGCAATCATGCAAGAAAAAGGAATAAAAGGAATCCAAATAGGGAGGGAAGAAGTGAAACTCTCGCTGTTTGCAGAGAACATGATCTTACATATAGAAAACCCCAAAGAATCCATTGGAAAACTCTTAGAAGTAATCAACAACTACAGGAAAGTTGCAGGGTATAAAATCAATTTGCATAAATCAGTAGCATTTCTATACTCTAATAACGAACTAACAGAAAAAGAACTCAAGAACACAATACCATTCACAGTTGCAACAAAAAGAATAAAATACCTTGGGGTAAATTTAACTAAGGAAGTGAAGGACCTATATAATGAAAATTACAAGGCCTTTCTGAGAGAATTGGATGATGACATTAGGAGATGGAAATACATTCCATGTACATGGACTGGAAGAATAAACATAGTTAAAATGTCTGTTCTACCTAAAGCAATCTACAGATTCAACACTATCCCAATCAGAATCCCAATGACGTTCTTTACAGAATTAGAACAAAGAATCCTAAAATTCATATGGGGCAACAAAAGACCCCGAATTTCTAAAGCAATCCTGAGAAAAAAGAACAAAACGGGAGGCATCACAATCCCTGACTTCAAAACATACCACAAAGCTACAGTAATCAAAACAACATGGTACTGGTGCAAAAACAGGTGCACAGATCAATGGAACAGAATTGAAAGCCCAGAAATAAACCACACATCTATGGTCAGCTTGTCTTCGACAAAGGAGCTGAGGGCATACAATGGAGAAAAGAAAGTCCTTTCAACAAATGGTGCTGGGAAAACTGGAAAGCCACATGTGAAATAATGAAAATTGACCATTCTTTTTCACCATTCACCAAAATAAACTCAAAATGGATCAAAGACCTAAAGCTGAGACCTGAAACCATAAGGCTTCTAGAAGAAAATGTAGGCAGTACACTCTTTGACATCAGTATTAAAAGGATCTTTTCGGACACCATGTCTTCTCAGAGAAGGGAAACAATAGAAAGAATAAACAAATGGGACTTCATCTGACTAAAGAGCTTCTTCAAGGCAAAGGAAAACAGGATTGAAACAAAAAAACAACCCACTAACTGGGAAAAAATATTTGCAAGTCATATATCTGACAAAGGCTTAATATCCGTAATATCTAAAGAACTCTCAGAACTCAACAACAAACAATCCAGCAACCCGATCGTAAAATGGGCTGGAGACATGAACAGACATTTCTCCAAAGAAGATATACGGATGGCCAATAGGCACATGAAAAGAAGCTCGTTATCGCTGATCATCAGGGAAATGCAAATCAAAACTACACTAAGATATCACCTTACACCCATTAGAATGACAAAAATATCTAAATCCAATAGCAACAAATGTTGGAGAGGTTGTGGAGAAAAAGGAACCCTCATACACTGCTGGTGGGAATGCAAACTGGTGCAGCCACTATGGAAAACAGTATGGAGATTCCTCAAAAAATTAAAAATAGAACTACCATACGACCCAGCCATCCCACTACTGGGTATCTGTCCAAAGAGCTTGAAGTCAGCAATTCCAAAAGTCCTATGTACCACAATGTTCATTCCAGCATTATTTACAATAGCCAAGACATGGAAGCAACCTAAGTGTCCAGCAACAGACGAATGGATAAAGAACTTGTGGTACATATATACAATGGAATACTACTCAGCTGCAAAACAGAATAAAATCATTCCATTTGCAGTAACATGGATGGACCTTGAGGGAATTATGTTAAGAGAAATAAACCAGCTAGAGAAGGATAATCTGTGTATGACTCCACTCATATGAGGAATTTAAAAATGTGGACTAAGAGAACAGATTAGTGGATACCAGGGGAAAGGTGGGGTGGGGGTGGGCACAAAGGGTGAAGTGGTGCACCTACAACATGAATGACAAACATTAATGTACAACTGAAATTTCACAAGATTGTAACCTATCATTAACTCAATAAAAAAAAATTAAAAAAAAGAAATTGACATTAAAAAAAACCCTCAATAAAATGGGTATAGAAGGAAAGTACCTCAACATAATAAAGGCCATATATGTCAAACCCGCAGCCAACATCATACTCAACGGACAAAAACTGAAAGCCATCCCTCTGAGAAGAGGAGCAAGACAAGGGTGCCCACTCTCACCACTCTTAGTCAACATAGTACTGGAGGTGTTGGCCAGAGCAATTTGGCAGGAAAAAGAAATAAAAGTAATCCAAATAGGCAATGAAGACGTAAAACTCTCACTGTTTGCAGACGACGTGATCTTATATATAGAAAACCCCAAAGAATCCATAGGAAAAGTATTAGAAACAATAAACAGCTCCAGCCAAGTTGCAGGATATAAAATCCACATACATAAATCAGTACCATTTCTATATGCTAACAATGAATCAACAGAAAAAGAACTCAAGAACTCAATCCCATTCACAATCGCAATGAAAAGAATAAAATTCCTTGGGATAAATTTAACCAAGGAAGTCAAAGATCTATACAACAAAAGCTACATGACTTTCCTGAAAGAAATTGGTGACAACATAAAGAGATGGAAAGACATCCCATGCACATGGATTGGAAGAACAAACATAGTTAAAATGGCCTTACTATCTAAAGCAATATACAGATTCACTGCTATTGTAATCAGAATCCCGATGACATTGTTTACAGAATTAGAACAAAGAATCCTAAAATTCATATGGGGCAACAAAAGACCCCGAATTGCTAAAGCAATCCTGAGAAAAAAGAACAAACCCGGAGGCATCACAATCCCTGACTTCAAAGCATACTACAAAGCTACAGTAATCAAAACAGCATGGTACTGGTGCAAAAACAGGTGCACAGATCAATGGAGTAGAATTGACAGCCCAGAAATAAAGCCACTCATCTATGGATAGCTAATCTTCGACAAAGGAGCTGAGGACATACAATGGAGAAAAGAAAGTCTCTTCAACAAATGGTGCTGGGAAAACTGGACAGCCACATGTAAAAGAATCAAATTGACCATTCTTTTTCACCATTCACCAAAATAAACTCAAAATGGATCAAAGACCTAAAGGTGAGACCTGAAACCATAAGGCTGTTAGAAGAAAACGTAGGCAGTACACTCTTTGACATCAGTTTCAAAAGAATCATTTTGGACACCATAACTCCTCATATGAGGGAAACAACAGAAAGAATTAACAAATGGGACTTCATCAGACTAAAGAGCTTCTTCAAGGCAAGGGAAAACAGGATTGAAACAAAAAAACAACCCACTAATTGGGAAAAAATATTTACAAGTTATTTATCTGACAAAAGGTTAATCTCCATAATATATAAAGAACTCACACAGCTTAACAACAAAAAAGTCAAACAACCCCATCAAAAAATGGGCAGGGGACATGAACAGACATTTCTCCAAAGAAGATATATGGATCGCCAATAGACACATGAAAAGATGCTCACCATCACTAATCAGCAGGGAAATGCAAATCAAAACTACACTAAGATATCACCATACACCTGTTAGAATGGCAAAAATAACCAAACAAAAAGTGACAAATGTTGGAGAGGTTGTGGAGAAAAAGGAACCCTCATACACTGTTAGTGGGAATGCAAACTGGTGCAGCCACTATGGAAAACAGTATGGAGGTTTCTCAAAAAATTAAAAATAGAAATACCTTATGACCCAGCCATCCCACTACTGGGTATCTATCAAAAGAACTTGAAATCAGCAATTCCAAAAGTCCTATGCACCCCTATGTTCATTGCAGCATTATTTACAATAGCCAAGATGTGGAAGCAACCTAAATGCCCATCAACTGATGATTGGATAAAGAAGATGTGGTATATATATACAATGGAATATTACTCAGCCATAGAAAAGGATAAAATGGTCCCATTCACAACAACATGGATGGACCTTGAAGGTATTATGTTAAGTGAAATAAGCCAGACAGAGAAAGACGAACTCTGTATGACTTCACTCATGGGTGGAAGTTAAACATAGAGACAAAGAGAATTGATTGGTTGTTACCAGGTGAAAGGGGGTTGGGGGGAGGGCACAAAAGGGTGAAGTGGTGTACCTTCAACATGACTAACAATAATGTACAACTGAAATTTCACAAGTTAAAAAAAGAAAGAAAGAAAATTGAGCGAGAATACTCTTGTACTCTAAGAATCTTCTGGTCGCTTTGTAGAAGTTCCAAAATCACTGGTCATGTTCACGTGGTCTGTAAGAGAGAGAAACTATTTTACTTTTTGGTGAGACAATTTATTTTAGGTTCATCTTTTCCTTATATTATTCAGTCATAAAACCTCTCTATTATGTTAGTTGTGTTTGTCTCTGTCTCAGCACTTTTGGGAGAACCCTGAGGTAGGGGGGAGTTATTTCAGTTTCCTTCATCGGGCACCTGGGATGGTCATTGGCTTGCCTGTGGTCGGGTAGAGAGAGCATTGCTGATGTGCATTGGGTGATGCTGGGCCCCTCAGTGTTCAGGCCAACTCTCCTCTGAAGCTGCACCACACCGTGAGGGGACACACGGGAACAGAAGGGCTGGAGGTGTGGGCCAGCCATCCTTGTGCTTTTAGTGGGGGTGGAGATCCTGCTCACGTGGACTGTTCCCACCATGGAATATAAAACCTTTTCTAAATGTCTCAGGAGTGATGGAGTATGAAAGGCAGAGCCGGCCGGGCTCCTCACAGAAGAGCTGGATCCATTTTCATTTCAAATAGGATAAGAAGAGAGAGGCAGCAAGATAGTGACATGACACACTCAGTCTTCTGAGAAAATAAAGGGGAAGCAGAATTAGAACTTAAAAATTCAGTGTGTGTGTATGTATTTGTGTGCATGTCTGTGTCTTTGGTCATGTGTGTGTTTGTGAGTGTGTGTCTGTGTTTGTAACACATGTGAGTGTGCACACATGTTCTGAAACTAGAGGGAAACCTGTGGATTTAACGGGTAAGGGGGAGTCCTCAGCTCCATAGCCCTACTCTGGGTGGTCAGCCAAAGGAGCAGTTTGAAGATTTTGGAAGTGTCACCTTTGTTTTATGGAAAGAGTGGATAACACCATTAAAGTTGAGGAATTCCACTTTTAAGCACTGGGCACCAAGTGGTTGAGGGTCAGACAGACTGCTGTGGGCTTTCTTCATGGATTTAACTACTTGGCTTCAGACTGACACCTGGACTTGAGGCCATCCATGAGCCTGACCTTGATGTAGCAGTGTAAGCCAATGGATTGAAGCTGCCTCCTGGTCAGCTAGCGGAGGGAGGCAGGAGCCAACGTGGAGAAGGAAGTGTGTCTGAGGCAGAGAACACAGGGTGGAGCCAAGAGTCTGTCAGACAGATGTCTTTTACTTTCTATGATTTATGGTCATAATTACTATTAGTAAGTGTCTGATATTTAAAATGAAATAGGATCTTTCTTAATTTTAGAGCAAATAATAACAAATAAATTAGCAGTCAAATTGCATATTGCCTGGCTGGGTGGAATACGCATTACACTTGCAGCTCTGGTGATAAATAACTTGAAAACTCCTGATGGAGGTCTTTCTTTCTTTCTTTCTTTCTTTCTTTTTGTGAGGAAGATTAGCCCTGAGCTAACATCTGTGCCAGTCTTCCTCTACTTTGTATGTGGGACGCCTCCACAGCATGGCTGATGAGTGGAGCAGGTCTGCACCTGGGATCCAGACCCATGAACCTGGGCTGCTGAAGCAGAGTACGCAGAACTTTAAACACTTGACCATGGGGCTGGCCCCTGGTGGAGGTCTTTCTGATGCAGTTTTTCACCAGTTCCCTGGAATGGAGCAAATTAAGTATATGCTGATACAGGTTGTTGTTCCAAGGTTGGGATTCAAGAGTTAATTGTGATGGATGCCTCATCCCAATTGCATGTGATTGTTAGCCATGATTAGAGCAGGATGGGAAGCAAATAAAGACTTGTTCCTGCTGCCTTATCTAGCGGAGTCTGTCATCTGCCATTTCCACAGGACAAACACAGAATTCTTAATGTGAGCAAATCTCCAGCCAGAGCAGTGTGGCTGTTCTTGTTCCCTGCATCCTGCCTTCCTCCCAGGTCTTCTGCAGGCACTGGACACGCACTGTGAGAATCCTGGGCATAGAGAGTGCCTGGGGTGGTGGGAGAGGCAGCCCGAGCCCCCCAGGTTCCTTGTGTTAGACCCTTGGTGATTTGCTTCTGGTCATCCGTGGCTTGAGTAGAGCCCTAGAGATCAACTAACCTGGCCCTGATTTACTGCTCACGATGCTGACACCAGGCGAGTCCAGTGACTTTCTCAAGGTCACCACTTTTGGGGGAACCAGATTGGATTCAGGTGTCCCTGACTCTCCAAGGTACCAGGCTGTCTCTCGGGAGAGTTTATGGCAGCTTCCCTTTCAGGCTGTTTTACCTTTTCTACCTCCCACAGCCTGGCTCAGGTCCTCGAGTGAGAAGCGACTGTGAGGGAGGGAGGAGTGGGGAAGAGAGGCACGAGTAGGGCCAGGAGCAGACCTGTGAGACATGGGGAACAGGAACACACAAGCACACTGAAAGCTTGGGTCAACTCATGGATGAAGCAGGTAGTGAAGACGTGTTGAAATGAGACTAAAAAATGAAACGCTATTTTTCATGAGACTGTGTTGTTTCAGAAAAATGGAGCTTTTGCTTAGAGTTGAGGCCCAAGGCTGGGTGTCCAGCTCGCTGCAGGTGTGCACCCTGGGCCTGACTCTTGGGGCTTTTCCTCTGTGATGCAGAGCTATAAAATCGAGCTCATAAAGTTGGTGTAAGGGCAAAGTGAGACTGCTTATTCCTGTGAATTCACAGTAATTTTGTCCTCTATTGGATTCCATTGCTTTTGTAGCCTCTGCACATCCTGGCTGTGTGCCTTCCTCAGCCTGTTTGTGTAAGGGGGTTGAATGCTTCAGCTGTAAAGATTTTAGAGCAATCCTCTTATGAGGAAATTAATGATTGGAAACTTTGCAGTCAACTCCCTTGTAATTAATAGCTTTCTCCTGATTTGTCATTCTCTTTCATTCATCCGTTTACTCTTGAGCACCTACCATGTATCAGACACAGGGGTAGCCACAGAGGAAATGGCAGAGGACAAAAAGGACAAATTTATGGGGTTCCTAACCTTGAGAATCTTATATTCAAGATAAGAAGATATGCCTTTAAACTGACAATCACAGCACAATGTGGTAAGTCCTATAACAGACGCCTGCACAGAACTAACCTACCAGTCCAATCAAGGGAGATTCCATATGGGACTTTTGAGTTGGGTCTTAGTGGATGAATAGGAGTTTGTCAGTTTGAGAAACAGGAATACAGGCATCATGCTTTGACAGGAATGTGTTCTCAGTGTTGATAAAGGCACGGTGTGTTCAGAAAACTTCAGGCTTTTGTTGGCTCATGGCCCTCCACTGGGGTTGGTGTGAATATAGCATCAGGGACCTCTGAGGAGGGGGCCTCATCTTAGTTTTGATCTCACTCCTCCCATTGTTCACTCTCTGACTGGCCGGCTTACCCTCCCAAGGGTGGATTTTCTCTAGTCCTTTCTCTGCATTTAAGATGTACTTGAACCCACGGCAGAATGTCCACGTGCTCTGACCTGCCCCGGCCCCTCCGAGATGGGTGAATGCGTTTGGTGCCACACTCACTTGAAATCCTTGTCTGTCTCTCCTTATGGAGCATGAGTGTCCTCCTCCATCTGCCTCTTCTTTCTCCATTCCCTGGCAACAAACACAGGCTATCTGTCCACTTGGGGCATGCACGCGGTGGGTGGTAGGCACAGATTGTTCCAGAGAAGGACCCAGAGGTCCTATTCTAGTTTCACTGCTGCTCGTGTAATTCTCTTTAGTGATGATGCTGACGGAGCCCCATGGGTCTGGCCCAGTGGGAGAGCTCAGCCAACCAGGTGTCTTTGTAGGTGGCCCGCCACACACACTCCCTCTGCTGCTCACCTGGAAGATCCCCTCAGGCAGATGGCCCCTCCTTGTTACCAGAAGGGACTGGATGTGTGAGCATCCTCCCAGTGGAGAAGCTGTCCCCTGTATATTCCCTCTCACTAACTCAAGCTAGGGTCATGTTGTTTTATCTTCCAAATAATCCAGCATCATTTCAAAAAAGCCAAGTCCCAAGAGTCTGTGTGTGGATCTGCACTGTTTCTTTGGGACTCAGGAGCTGGCAAATGCAACAGCCTCCGAAGACATGCTACTCTTCTTTGTAGCTCTGATTCCTTTCTCTCTTCTGTTTTCCCTCCCCAGGCTGCTTATTCGAGGATGGCCTTTGCAGACCGTCTGAGACCTGTGTAGATGGTAAGTGTGCAGGTCCTGGCTGTCATGCAGCTGTGGGTCTAGGTTTTCCTCTATCTCGCCAACCAAGACAACTCCAATGATGGGGTTTATGCGGAGTGAAGGTTCTGGGTGAGGTTTGGTTCGTTTGATACTTCTGAAGAGAGCTGTGGCGCTGAAACTTATCTAGACGTTATTATAAGGAGAGAAAATGGAAAATTAATGGAAGTGGAACATACTCTTTATATGCATGTATGTGTATGGGTGTCTGCATCTGTATCTGTACCTGTATCCCAGTATTTTAAGGCATTTCATGAGAAATTTTGCAACCATAGGTGGTGGGATCTGGAGCCCTGAGGATGGCTAAATGAGAGGCCTGTCCCTATGGATGTGCCCCTGTCGATGTCCCTCGGCACTGAGCCTTCGTTCCTCTGACCTGCCCAGTGCTTTTCTCACTCGCCACACTCCACCCAGTTTTGCTTTGTCAGTAGGTGAGCTTTTCAGCCTTTAGGTCCCCTAATTTCCTCTCTTATAGGTGGAGGAGAAGAAAGTTGGTGCTTTGTGTTGTCAGGTAGGGTTCAAAGCCCATAAGGCAGGACCTAAAATACCAGAGCAGGGAGTCCTCCCCGTGGCTGGCTCTGGAGGGGGTGGGACATATGCCTCCCGCCTCAGGAGTCTGGTCTCAGAAAGGACATGTGCACAGAGGGCTGCCTCTTAGAAGAAGAAAACCTAGTGTCTTGTTTGATGGACGGTAACTTTGGGGCAGTGTGCTCTTCGATAGCGATGCTTCAAATACTAAGGGAAAGGGCTTAGACTGGAACACGCACAAAGACATTTTGGTCAGTGCCACTTTTCTTAAGGTCAAACTGAGTCTGCACATGGGAACCCAGGCAGCGTTGGGAAGACCAGGTGAGAGGCATGTGTCTTCCTCTCCTCACTGCCTGTCTCTGCCGTTAGCTTATGGTGTGTGTTGGGGAGGTGGATTCTGTCTCTGCCCAGATCCTGCCTTCAGTGTTCCTGACACGGCACAGGTGACCCTCGCTTCTGCCAGGTTCTCTGCACAGATGTGGTGCCTTTCGGGGGAGTCCGATTTCCAGAGGACATGCGGGACTTGGGGACTGCCCTTCAGCTTGTCCTCACCAGGCTGATGTGGGACACTATCGAGAGTCTGAAAGTCAGACACGAGGCACCATGAGCATCCCTCGTTGAGAACAGTCCTGAGTCCTAGACCAGCGGATTTCAGGGCCGGGAACCACCGTGTTTGTCTGTGTCCTGTCAGTTTACGTGCCCTGGGGACAAATTGCTGACAGTTCTGGATATTCTGTCTTGTGTTTTTTTCTTTGTGGGAAGAATTCTGTGCTGAATGTTCTAAGTGGTGACCTGGGCTGGAAGAAGGTAGGACAGAAGCTCCGTGACCGCAGGACTCAGTTTGTGGCCAGGTTGTGGCCCAGTCAGCCTGAGCTCCCTGGACCTGGGCCTGGCAGCTGCTCACCTTCTCACACATGGGCAGGCTTCTTGCTTGGCCCTCACTCCGGGCTCCTTGCAGTTGTACCTCTGCAGCTTTTATTTGGAGGCAGCTTTTAAAAAATAATTTTATTTTAAAAAATACATCATCTGCCCTGACTCAGTGAAGTTTGATTATAGAGCAAACAGATGTGTGTGTTTAATTTAATCAGAGATGTGAGTGGCACCAACAGAATAAAAGCTGTGGCCTTCTCCTCTGTCCTTGAGAAAAAGCAGGCCTGGAAGTCATAACCATTCCTGGAGGTTTTCCTTTCCGAACCTCAACTTGCTGCCCTGGTGTGGAATTACGTTAACATTATATGAGATAATAGCTTTGAGTTCTTTGGAAAGGAAAGCAATTTAAATGTAAATATAAATACACAGGTCTTGATTATAGAGACAGACAATATTTGGTATTTTCTGTGGTACAGTTAAGGTCTAGGAAGCTTCAAAGTGAGTGTGGTCCAATCTCACAAAACTGTGTGCCCTGCCAGGCTGGTGGGTGGGGAAGGCAGGGGCAGCGCCCTGCCCTCCAGGATGTGCTCCAGCTCCAGTATGCAGCATCCATCCATGGAGCAAGAGCCTTGTTGGGCCTGGCCAGGCTTCGATGGGGGGTGGGTGCTGAGGCTGAATGTGGGAGGCCAGTGGCCTGGGGTCAGGTCTCAGGCCAGTCTGGCTATCTCTTTCTTTTTCTCCCTCCCTCCTGCCTTCCTTCTCTTCTTCCTCCCTTCCTTCCTTTCTTCCTCCTCCCCCCTTTTTTCTATTCCTTCTCACTTCATTCCTTCCCTTTCTTTCTTCCCTCCCTTCCTCCCTTCTTGTTTTCCTTCTAAAGCTTTCTTTCTTTCTGATTTTTTTTTAGTGAGGAAGATTGGCCCCGAGCTAACATCTGTTGCCAATATTCCTCTTTTTGTCCCTGACCTAACATCTTTGCCAATCTTCCTCTGTTTTGTATGTGGGACCCCAACACAGCATGGCTTGATGAGCAGTGTGTAGGTCTGCATCCAGGAACCAAACCTGTGAACCCTGGCTGCCGAAGTGGAGCACGTGAATTTAACCAGTATGCCACTGGGCTGGCCCCTGAAGCTTTCTTGAAGTTGGAAGGAAGCAGACCAAATCAATATATTTTTGGAAGTGCTCAGAACATTTTTTTTCTTTTCATTTTTGTGTTTAGCAATCACAAGCTTGGTCTGTCAACTGCTTGTTGTGATCTACTGGGGTGCCCAGCATGCTGTGGCAAATTTGATAAACAGAGCTATTCTGCTTTATTGCACTGGGAAAAATAGAATGGTAAGAAGCTTTAATTTGACAACTGGGGAACTGTGAAAAAGCATGGTCGGTTTGAAAAAGAGATTAGATAGCAGCAATAAAACCTATACTGTATGAATCATGAGCCACCAGAGAGCCTGGAAAGGCCCTTGTGAACTGGACATTCTGAGGCAGCTGCCCAAGGACACTTGGCTTCAGTGGCTCTGTAGGGAGGGCGCTAGCTTCCATGGTAGGACAAGCTCTGCTTTCAGGATCCTCCCGCTCTTAAGGCTGATTTCCAGGAGCCTAACAGGAGCCTAACCTCCTAATTGGTCTGTCTGCCTCCCCCTCCTCTCTGCCCTCCTCCACATCACTAGGAGCCAGCTCTTATTCCCGCTGCTGCAACTCTATCTTCCTCCTGGCCTGAGGCCTTTCACTGCCCCTCTTCCCACAGACTCAAGTCTAGACTCCTGAGGCCAACCTGAGCACTTGAGGTCCTTTACATGGGACTCCACCCTCAGGGATGCTTCTGAGGTGACCATCCTTTGTCAGGTTAATTTCTGCCTTATTTTCGCACTACTTCCTCTACCAGACCCTCTTCCCTCATCCAAATCCCACCTCACTTCTTCATTCATTCCAGCGCTCTGGTCGTTCCTTCCTTTCACTGTTCTCCTAAAACACTCAGTTTGTCTTCCCACGGCACTCAGTGCCTTGAGTATTTTTTCAAGGGTTTTCATTTTAACTTCCCTCCTGGATTGATGTTTCTGAGAAGTCTTAAAATACCACCTTTTTTCCCCCAAGTGTCAATATAATGTGCATGCAGGAAGTATTTGCTGATTTCTGGAAGGTTTTTTTGACGTGGAGGCATACACCTGGTTGATGAGCTGTGACAGTCAGTCGAGCGAGTGAGCCTCTCCTGAGTCGAGCAACACCAGGCTGCCACTCCCTGTGCCGTCTCACTGGGTTGGTCCAGCTTATTCTCTACAAGAATTCGCCCTGGACCTGTGAGAGGTTTGCTGGTCCAATGGTACCCTTCAAGGAATTAACGCACAGCCGTGCTTTGCTCGTCCATCCTCCTTCCTGCCTCTCCTGTTATGTTCCCACCCTGGCGGTCTCCTGCTCCTGCATGCCACCTGCCTTGTCCCCAACTGGCCCGGCCTCATTCCCTCTCTGCCTCCAGGTGCTTCCTCCATCCTGGACAAGGTTGGCACGTGGGTTATGTCATGGCACAGGGCACCTCACTCGTACTCCCTGCCTGTTGGGGTAGCTGGGTGATCTGGCAGGACCTGGTGACTGATGCTGCTTTTCTCAGGCATTTCTGTGACCTGACTGGAGACCCCACCCACATCCTCCGACCAGACCATGAGACTCGGGCCAGCACGAATTCTGACAGTTGCGATTTGGAGAGTCAAAGAAAGAGAATGCCCAAGAAGGAAGAAGTATTGTGATGAGTTGGGCTGGGTTGTGGGACGGGAGCAGTGTGTAAGCAGATAAGAGTGACTCTTTCTTCCCATTGCAGAGTCAGTCTTAGGGCTCTCAGCAGCCCTTCTGTGTCCCCTGCTCGTGGATTGGATTCTTTTTTTATGTCTCTATTGAGTTAAGGAGTAGAAGCAGAAGGAGAGAAGTGGGGCATCGCATCCAAGCTCAAGTTCCACCCTACTGGAGGGTTTCCAGTTGATGTGTGACCCCAAGCCAAGTCTGTCAGAAACAGTTTCTGTAATGCCTCTGCATCCATATCCACCCTGCTTCCATGGATTGAAGGGCCGCGTGCTTGTGATCCTTGAGGGCTCAGTGCCAGGGGCTGGAGCTCATGTCCTCTCTTCCTGACACAGCCTCAAGTGTTGTATGTGGAGAGAGCTTTCTGCACTTCATAGAATCAGTGCTGTTGCATGACAGGCTGTGCTGCTGTTTGAATCTATCTCAATTTCTAGAAACTTATAGAAAGGACACATTATTGAGATTTGAAAGACTTTGTTTTATTTTTGCTTCAATAGAGAATTTGGCACATTGTTTTAAATCAACAACTTGTGTACTTATGTGTGTTGGTTTAAAGCTGAGTAGCTATTTGGAGGGTGGAAAATTGGAACCAAATGTTTTAGGAGCCACCGTACGTGTATTATCAATAAAATGTAAAGCAAAATTATCTCTCAAATTACATGATGATGGTTTCCATAACTTTCTAGTGTATCAATTTTTCCAGAGGCAGGCCTGTCAGCTAGTAAAATGCTCCTAGAGTTCTTAAGAAGGACGTTAGGTTGTGAAGCTCATCTAAAAATAAAACTTACTAGAAATATAGGATGTGTTCTCTATTTGTCATTTTCTAGCTGACATATACCATTTTACTGAATGTTACAACAGTGACACCAAAGATAGGCTTTTTCAGGAAGTCTTCCTGGTTGCTTTAGATCTTCCTCCTCTTCTGCTCTTAGCAGGCAGCATGTGCTCACCCACCTCACTGTGAGCTCTGAGAGCAGGGGTTGTCTTTGTATCTTGGGACCAGCATGTCACCTGACACAGGAATCATCAGTGAGAGTGGGCAGAAGGGAGGAAATTGTTAGAGATCAAGGAAGGAACGGGAAGGTATCATTTTGCAATAAGTCATAGTGTGTAAGTTCTTAATGCTTGTATTGTCATCTATTAAATGGATTTTTAAAAATAAAAACTTTGTTTTGTTTTTCTAACTATAACTTATAAAACTGAAAATAAAAGAATAAAGGACACAATAAAAATTACCCCAAGTTCATTCTAATTCTTCCCTTTAAGCACATTCTCTTTCCTATTCTAAAATTCTTATATGTAAGGTTCGATGTGCTCAGATAACATATGTAAGTGTGAGAAAGCGAGCACTGGCGAGTGCACCACCTAGCATGAGAAATAGAGCAGTATTGTTACTCTTGAGCCCGCTTCTGTATTGTTTTGATAATAGAAGATGGTAGCAAAGTCTTATTGTATGAAAAAGGAAAATGTTAGTCACTGGAGTATTTACCTGCTTTTCTCTTTTATGTTTATTATGTATTGTTTGATAATTCAAAAATGAATTATACAAATTATATATGGACACATTCTTGTTAAAAATGAACAATTTGGAACTATATAAAATAAACAGTGAAGCATTTCCTCCATATCCCTTCACTCCACCAAATCTCACCCCACCCAGAAGGCACGGTTCTTTCCAGCTGCTGTGTGCCCAGCCAGACCGTTTTCCATATACAGTAACATAGAATATGCCAGGCAGTTCCTCATGGAAGAGATCTGGCAATTAGCACCAAACTGTCTCACACCTTTGTTTCGCACTTTGTGGTGAATTACCGAAACAACCTGTGTTATAGTTCTGGGCTGCTCTGAGGGCAGGATCCTGCCCCCATGTCCTCACTGCCTATGCAGACCCGCAGCAGAGAGATTACATCATTCAGCGTCACCAGGAGGCTTGTTCCATTCCCAAATTCCAATTAATCAAACCTAAACGGGAATGGAAATTAATTACTGAGTTAAATGGTGTGAAGCAAAGTTTAATTTGGCATATTAACAGGAAAAGAAATGCAGTTTTGAGCCTTCATATTAATGGGCTGAGATGAGTTAAAATTGTTTCAGCTCCATTTGAGCACACACACATATGTTCAAAAAGGAGCATGAGGCAGGCACTCTGGGCTCCAGAGCTTCCGTTTGCTCCTCCTATTTCATCAGGCTTTTTTCTGCCAGAAGCCTGTTGGGATGAAAGAAGCAGGAGGAATGTACCCAGATTGTCTCCTCACTTTTCCTCTTACTTGGTTGCACTTATAGCATTCGAACTGGGAAGGTTGCACTTTACAGTAACGTGCTTTGTGTTTCTCTGCAGCCTCCAGGGTGCTTGACAGCATCACCAGGTAGAGAAAGCAGATTGGCTTCCAGTCAGGAGTCATGCTCCCTGGAGCCCCAAGCTGAGGTGCCTCGATGCAGCTCCCCCTCTGCCTGGCACACCTCCCTCTTAGTGGCTCTGGGTTCAGAATTTTCACAGAGATATGAGCTGATTCTTGCTGCATCTGGGCTAGCAGTTCTTGGTCGATGAAAAGGCATTCGTGTGTTAGAGGCTGAGGACTCTACTTCTATGTGTCTTCATGGGGCATATGACACATTGATGCCCTGTGCCACATCAGGGTCATTGATATGACCCTGTTACATCTGGTGTGGCTTTGTAACTAAAATAATCAGTGCAGGTGTACCTCATTTTATTGCCTTTGCTTTATTGCACTTTGCAGACATTCCATTTTTTTACAAGACCCTCCACCAACAAAAAGCTTATGAGTCGCTGAAAGCTCAGATGATGGTTAGCATTTCTTAGCAATAAAATACCTTTAAATTAAAGTATGTACATTGTTTTCTTAGATATAATGCTATTGCACACTTAGTAGACTACATTATAGTGTAAACATAACTTTTATGCGCACTGGGAAACCAAAAATTTGTGTGACTCACTTTATTGCGATATTTGCTTTATTGCAGTGACCTGGAACCAAACTCACAATATCTCCAAGGTATGTCTACACTGGAGAAATAATGTGAGGGTTTTATTGTTCTGAATAAACAATGAGAGGAATTCAAATCCCAATGAGTAATAATAAGTGTAAGTTCATAGCCTAGATCTGTGGTCTTCCCTTGAGTCAGGATGTTAACAAAATGAACTCTTGGGTGTTGCATTTCTGTACAGTGTGGTTCTGAGTCCTCTGATTTTTAAAATTCTCCCTTTAGGCTGCGTAAGGGTCCCCACTTAGACTGTATTGGAATTCCCACTACTAGAATCAGTTAACGGTGAACTGAAATAGGCTCCACTGAGTGCATATGTTACCTTGGGATTTCAGATTAGTATTAGGACAGCTCCTTGGCCCCCATTCATGCTCTGCTCCCGAGGGCACTGAGGTGGCCTGCTGTAGTTCCACACTGCACTCACCATTGCCAGGTGAAGCCCTCACGATGTTGGCTATCCACAGACTATAGTTTAAACGTTCCACCTGGTGGCCTGTGCCACATCCTGGCCTCTCTCCAGGACAGTTCTATGATAGGACACGAGCTGAGGCCGCCTGCTTTCCTAACCGTCCTCAGATGTTGTCCTGCCTGAGGGGTTTCCCTTCCACCTCCACCTTGTAAAGTCCCACCCCTCCCGATGGAGGAACTGGGATGCAAGGAGGAATCGCCCCATTTTCCTGCTAGACTTCTGACTCGGAGGACAGCACTCCTGCATGGGGGCGCGCAGGTTTATTAAGATGCTCTTGAAATATTATTTTTTCCTTTTGACCTTGGTTTCTGGATTGATTTATCAGTTAATAGAATTAACTCTCCAAAATCTCCAATTTTGAAGAGGGAAGAGGATAATGAATTACCTAATAGATGAAACTCATTTCATGTTTTCTGTGGCATATCCAAACCCAGAACCATTTGGAGCATTTCTCTGGGGGAAAATGAACTGAAAGTGCCAATTACAGAGTTTTCTACACTGTCCAGGACCCCTGGCCTTCCTACCATTGATCTGAAAGTTTAATCAACCGTTTGATGAATGAGCAGATTCCATGTATGGAGTCCCGCAGTGTGCTGTGCCTCTCTGTCTGGGTTCTGGGTTTGCTGTGATGAATGGCCAGCTGTGAATGGGTGATGCTGCCAGCTCTGCGCAGACGGGTGAGTGAGGAACTGCTTCGTCCTCCTCAGTCTGGGCTAGTTTGTTTATGCTCTGGTTTCAATTTTGTCTTATAAGTACTAGATGTTGATGTCTACCTAAGAATGTCACCAATGAATAAGAAAAGAGATTCTTTTGGAAAGGAATATCCAGGGCCTGGGTGAAACAAGCAAATTAGATTCTTAGAGCCAAGAAATGTTAATATTGAGGTTTATATTGGAGTAAATTTTGCCTTGGAAATATTTTCTTTTCCTTTCAAATGCTTAAAACATTTTGGTTTTTAACGTACTTATAGCCAACCTGTTTTTTTTTTTTTTTAAAGCTTAATATTTAAAAGAACAGTTTATTTTTTTCCACTTGGTCATTGTCGACTATTAGGTAGTTGGCTGGTTTGGCTTTTCTTTTGAAGCCAAAACTGGAGTTTTAATTAGCTTAATTTGAACCAGGCTAGATTTTCTGAGCCTACGACTGTCCCCATGTTTGAGGAATGCACTTTGCAGTTTATGAAGCAACCGCTACACAGAGTTGGGAAATCTTTCCTCCTCCTTTCCAGAATCCACTCCATGGTGGTTGTAAGTATGTTATGGGTGAGGGCGGGGCCGTGGTGCACATTAGATTCCACAGTGCAGTCTTCCCCAGTCTACAGCAGCACTGCCTGAACGCAGAGGACGTGGGCAGCACCTTTATGTCTCTGCTCTCCATGGGGGACCAGCCCAATTCCAGGGTGCCCGTCCAGGCTTGGGCTCAGCAGCCATGGGGACGTCCACGCACTGAAACGGCTCCTTACAGGGACAGTTTATTCAGAGAGTGGACATGGGTTTGTGGCAGGAACAGTTCTTAACTTTTAACATATTTGCACCATTGCTCTTTCCCCCTTAGTAGGACTCTGAATTTAGAATTGCTGCAATATTTAGAGAAATCTTCTAGCTCCTGATCTAGTTTTGATTCATCTTTCTGGAGGCATTGGAGGAGACTGGAAGTTGGCATTGGGGTCAGGAGCCGTTAACATTTTCAGCCGTGACCAAGAGACCAGGTGAATGATGTATATCCCTGCTCGTGCCACTTTGAAAAGCACAAAACCCTTTATAATTAAAGCAAAATTTTATATTAAACTTGGGTCCTAAAGATTATATTTTAACAAAAAAAAACTTATTCTTTTTGATCCATGGGTTACTGTCAGGCCTAATTCCAATGGTTCAGCCAGTGGTGTGTTGGTAAGTGCTCAACAGCCAGCTCTGGGTTGGGGGCTGATTTGTAGCCAGTTTCCATGGTGTAAATATTCCCACGGGGCTGATTTCCAGCCAATAATGTCACTGCAGGTAGAGTTGGGAAGACATGTGGACAGTCAGCTCACAAGCCCTGACGCAGCCCTGGGACGAGCCCTCAGTGTTTCAGAGGTGCAGTCTGCCCATTCTGGAGCATTTATCTGCGCCTGTTGGAAGCTCAGGTTCCATAGAAATGAGTCTGTCTGTTGAACGTCAGTTGAAGGGTGGGTGATGTCAGAGGTCCCTGTTACATGCTGACTTGGGTGATTTTCACGGCTGAGTTCACGTGGTCAAGTTTGGTTTGGGGTTGTTTTGCAACCTGCCATAGTCTGTTACCAGGGCTCAGAGCTTGTGAGAGATTTCTGCTGAATTAACACCTGTCATGGCTCTTTTGTAACATGGAACTAGCATTAAGTAATAATAGTGTGTTTGCATTGGATTTTATACTTTTCTGAGTGTTTTTCACATATGTTACCTTGTTAGATTTCCACAGCATCCTGAGTGACTGTTTTCTCCCTGAGGTATTTTTGTTCTTATTTAGCAGATGGCAAACATGGTCTCATAGTTGTTAAATGTGGGTGAAGCAGGGGCAGAATCTGATCTAGAACCACAGCTGACCCAGGGGTCTTCCCACTCTTTGTCCAATTGAACTCACCATTTGCTTCTAAGCCCCATGGCATCAGTGTGTCTCGCCATTATGTGCCTTTGAAATGTATTTTTCTGGCTTCACTACTGAGATCCAGGGTAACAGTTATTTTCCTTTTGTGAACTCTTTATGATGCTGGCAAAAGGGAGGAAATGGTCATATATTGGTTAGATGGGTGTTGAAGTGAGAATAATTGCATTCCATGGAACCTCCAGAGGAACTGTGGCTGGGCCCAAGAGCATTTGCTGAACAAGCTGGTTGTCTTTTGTGACTGGGTGTCCTCTTTTTGCCTGAGAATGAATTTCAGTGATAGAATGAATCGGGAGTCTCACACACGCAAACCCTGGAGAGATGCTATGGCCAGGGTGCCCATCAATCTGGGGAGGTTCTTGGTTGCTTGTATATTCAGAAATAAGAGAAAACAATTTATATAGAATCCCCACCTTTTATTCATTTGGCTTGAAATCAGTTTTGTTAATGGGGTTTTAAACTTGTCTCGGAACTGGAAGAAATCCAGAGACTGGAAACTGGATAGTGCTGCATTGAGGGTGAGACCCTGGAAAATGAGACTACCAGCAGATGTTGTGGGCTTTATTGATAGGAGGGAGGGGGAGGAGAGAGAGGTCGGTTCTGCAGAGACTTTCCTCATCTCCGAAGAAAAGATCCACCCTTCCATGTGGACATTTGGTGTTATCTTTCAAAGAGCGAGAAGAGCATTCCTTAGCTTCCTGCTGTGAGGTTTGACAGGAGGACACTTTACTTTCCCGTTCTTTCCTTCATTTTTGGAAAGAAAACCCCTCAGATCTTTGTTTAAAATAAAATGGATCTTCTGAAAGTGCTTGGAGAGAAAGGAGGAGGGAAACACAGTGGTTTGAAGGGCTCTCAGGTGTTAGCGGCTTGTCTGAACAGGCCTCCAGCCTCCCCAGACCTCCTGCTCCCTGAAGCTGGCTGCTTGGGCCGTCATTGAGCAGTCTGGTTTGCAGAAGTCAGGTCAGCTCACGGTAAAGTGTCCAGTCTTGTGAGTAGTATAACATGGTGAAGAGATTGGAAATAGCGCAAGATTAATGGATGCATTCAAATAGCGATTAAACAAGGCTGTGGTTCAGACGCGAATTGGTCTTATCAAGAATGATGAGGGGACCCGGCCCCGTGGCCAAGTGGTTAAGTTTACGCGCTCCGGTTCGGCGGCCTGGGGTTTTGCTGGTTCAGATCCTGGGCACGGACATGGCACCGCTTGTCAGACCATGCTGAGGCAGTGTCCTACATAGCACAACCAGAGGCACTTACAACTAGAATATACAACTGTATACTGGGAGGCTTTGGGAGAATCAAAAAAAAAAAGAAGATTGGCAACACTTGTTAGCTCAGGTGCCAATCTTTTTTAAAAAAAATTCTATAAAATAAAATTAAAAAACTGCTTTCTTTAAAAAAAAAATAAAAGAATGATGATGACCAGGGTTTTTAAGTCCTTTGGAGTCCATTCCAGCAGAGACAAATGGGAGTGGGAGAGGGTGACGGTCTGGTCACTGTGCAGGTCCTAAAGCTCCTCCCTATAGTGGTGCCGCATCTTCAAGATGACCCTGGTTGCCTCAGAGGTGGAGGGGGCTCACCTGGGGACAGAGCAGGCCCTCTTCCCACCCCCGTGCCTTCAATGCTCACCTACCAAGATGCATTCCCACCCATTCCTTAAATTCTAGGTGATGTATAAAAATTCACTGAGATATGCACTCAAGCTTCTGTATTTATTGCACTCTTTTTACATTATTTCCAACGTGGGGATGTATATTGAGCTTGTTCTCCACCTTGGAAAATGGCATTGTCCTTCACCTCGGCTCTCTCTTGCCCTCATCTCCCACTGCACACGTTTGTTCCTTTGTTGCCGAGTACTATCCCTTCCATGAATGGCCATGTTTGGGTTGTTCCCAGTGTTTGGCTGTTGTAAGGAAGGCAGCTATGAAACCCTGTGTGGGCCTTTTGGGGGGCCCTTCTGAAGGAGAGTGTGGGGCTCGTCTCAGGACACTCACCTGGGAAGTTCCCTTGAGTCGGGTTACTTGAGATTCTCGAAGATGCATGTAAGAAATAAAAAGCAGATGATCCCATAAGCCGCTAGGAAAACACATAGCTGATCCTATTGGTCAGTCTTAGTTCTTCAGCAAAATGGAATAAATTTTATATTGTCTAAATAAAACACTATAACCATGTCTGACTATAATACAAATGGAATTCTTCCACTTCTACTTGATTATTTTTTAACATTTCAGACCCTGTTGTGATGTTGGTAGGAAAAATATCCCCATTCCTATGTTTTCCTTTGGCTAGGTTTTCTCACTCACTTGCTGAGTAGCATGAACAAACGCTATTTGGCAATTCTGATGACCTGGATAGGATTTTGTTTGTTTCAGGAAACAAAAATGCACTCAAGCATTAACAAAACTACTGTGAGTGGTGGGGAGGGGTGAGGGCCGGTTGTCAGTCTCACATAGCCTGTGCCTGAGTCATCAACTCCATCTATTAATCTAATTGGCTCAGGCCAGTCTATGGACTTAAACCACTGAGTCATGTGTCTATATGCCCACTCTTTCACCAGGGCTGGAAGGCTCCTCCCTGTCACAAATGAAGGTGTATCAACAATTTGTATTTTATATCTTCACTCTTTAAAAGGAAACACAAGCAAAACAACTAGACTCAAACTTTACACATTTTTGTGTCTGCTCATTGTGAATTGATATTTTCCTTTTCTTAATCTGAAAGCCTGATGCCATTGATTCATCTGCTACGTGTGTGTGTGTGTGTGTGTGCACGTGTACATTTGTACACACAATGTGGTCAAACATATTGGACTGGAAGTCAGGAGACTTGGACTAGTCTGGGCCCTGCCAGCGATTGTTTTCTTAACCTTCTATTCAAGTCGCTTCTCCATTGGATGTGCCAGATTTCTCACCTGTAAAGTGAGGCGTTTGGCTACACCTGTGGTTACCAACCTTGGCTACTCATTAGAAACACCTGGAAGCCTTTAAACAATACTGATTCCCAGGCCTCTCCTGGCGCAGTTGAATCAGAATCTCTGGGTTGTGGGAGGGGTCCAGGCATCAGCTATCTTTCTCTTTCTTCCTTTCTTCTTTTTTTAAGCTCCCTGAAGTGACTGATGTGCAGTCAGAGTTGAGAACCACTCGGCCAGATGATTTCTAAGAAAGCTTCTTGCCCTAAAAGTTCAATGATATGCACTAAACTGCCAACTGTGCTTTGTGCAACAGAGCCAAAGTTATGGAGGGGGAATTCAGTCTCCTCATTATTACTTCTATGGTTTGTTAGCAAGAACATCATTACCATAAAAGATATTTCTCTGTGGACATGCAAATCAATGCAAATGACTAATTTGCCATTTAAGAAATTGTGGATTGCAATGCAAACTGTTTTAGGTAAATAACCCTTGTCTAATTGAGTGACAGTATTCTGTACTTCGGTATTAAGGATATCAGCCCAAGAGGCAGGAAGACTGTAAAAATGCTACAGATTATTACTAATACCTGCACAATGTTTTACCATTTATGGGAGATTTCATGTGCGCCATTTCACTTGAGCCACAAAATTCCAGTTCTGTTCTAGACTGCCTACAGTAAAGCTGTTATTTTGTCAGGTAGAAGTAGGATAGGGTGTCAGGGAATGCAGGAATGTGAACAGTTAGCCACAATACAACACAGGAACAGGGTCAGCTCTGGGGGCTACTAGGTCTTTGGCAGTAGAATTACCTGAGTTCTGGAGGCCAATGACTTTAACATATGCCATATAAAGTGAGGAGGTAAATTCTGTGTTTACTTTATGGATGTCTTTTATATCATTGCACAGATAGATCATACAACAGGAAGACCGCTGGGTGAGAGGGGAGAGGATCTGGGTTCAAGGCCTGAAAATGCATCTCCAGGCAGAGAAGCTCAGCACATGTGACCATACACATGACGCTGGGCTCTCTGTGCTGTAGACTCAGGAGGTCAGTGACCAGGCTTGCTTTTGCCCAGCCCAAGTCCAGCACATGGCTGGCATGTAGCCGGGTCTTAATGAGCATCTAGTGGAGGCTGTTGGATGCGTATGTTTAGGGCAGTGTTTAGGGCGGAGATATAGAATGACTTGGGAAAGACCGTGTGCCCTGGAGTCAGCCAAATATGACTGTGAGAATCCAGTCTTCTGGGAACTCACAAGTACTAACTCTTTCTAAGCCAAAGTTTGCTTGTCTATAGAGTGGTATAATAATAATAATACCTCCTTTTATGACAGTGAAATGTGATATTGCAAGTAAAATGTTGAGTGCAGTACTTGGCAACTGTTAGGTAAAACTGCTATTATAATGAAAAATGTCCACAATGAGCTCCTGGCTAATGAAGGGATAAAGCAGCACACAAATGACTTGTATGTGAGATGGCATAAGGGAGGTCATGAGAGAACCACCAAGAAAAGATTCAAGGGGTAAGGAAGGGAGGGACAGAAGTGACATCAGTGTGAGAATCAAGATAGGCTCAGGGAAGAGGAGGAAATTATGAAGGACCTTGAGAGGGCTGGATTTTGAAGGCTGTAGGGACACCATGGTGTCTCTTCACAAAACCTCTTGGAGGTGGGCACTCTTAGTGTCGTCCCATGATAGGAGAGGAGGCCCAGGGTGATTTAGGAACTGCCCATCATCACAGAGCTAGTTAGTGCTGGATTTGGAATTTGTATCAGTCTATAATCTGAGCTACTCTACAGCCTCTCTAGATAGCTGTGTTATCCTAAGCAAGTTACTCAACCTCTCTGAACTTCAACTTCTTTGTGTCTAAAATGGGGATAATATTATTTATCTGAAGGTTAGTGATAATGAGCTTAAAGGGTCTGGCATAGAACCCAGCACAAAGGTACTATTTAATAAATGGCACAGCAACTGTGATGATGATGATGGTCATGATGATGGTGATGACAGTGACAGTGATGATAATGATATTGATGGTGATGATGATGCTGATGATGGTGATGATGATGATAATGATGATTACAGCAGATGATGATGATGATGATGATGGTGACAATGATGATGGCCATGGTGATGGTGATGATAGTAATAATGGTGATAGTGATGAGGTGATGATGATGATTATGATGATGATGGTGACACTATGATGGTGATGATGATCATGGTGATGATAATGATGGCCATGATGATGGTGATGATGGTTATGATGATGATCATGGTGACAATGGTGATGATGATGGCCATGATGTTGATGGTGATGGTAGTGATGATGATGATGACAGTAATGGGGATAATGGTGATGATGATGGTGATGATGACAGTGATGATGCTGATGACGAGGATGGTGATGATGACAGTGATGATAATGGTGATGACAAGGATGGTGATGATAATGGCCATGTTGATGATGATGACAATGATGATAATGGTAACGATGATGATGGTGATGACAATGATAACAGTGACGGTGATGATGGCCATGATGATGATGATGCTGCTGATGATGCTGATGATAGTGATGACGGGTGGATGTGAGAAAATGAGAAAAGATGGAGGAAGGAGATTATGAGTTCATCTCTCTTGGACCTCCATTTTCCTATTTGCATATTGAGGAGCATGGTCTGGTTAGTCTCTGCTGTGAGGGGATCTGAGGTCTTCATAGGCCTGCCGTGACAGGGGCACCAAGTTGCTGTGTGTGAGGAACTGCATCATGTTTGAGAGGTGACTTCCTGGGATAAACAAGCACACCCAAGCTCCTGCAGAAAGAGCCTAACAATATGCTTTGTGTTTGGAGAAATATGGGGAGGGTTGTGGTTAAGGCTTGGGGGCAGGTGTTCCTGGTCAGGGGCCCTGCTGTGTGGATGTAGAAAGGAGAGAGAGGCAAAGGATGTGAATGAGTCATATGGGAGAAGCAAAAAGGATCCATAAATAATGAGTAGAAATGCAAATGGAAACACTAAAGCTATTCTATCAAATTAGGAAAGATTTTCACTCAGGTGCTTGGTGCTCTAGTAAGACAGAACTTGTGTGCTACTAATGTGAGAATAAGTTGTTTTTCTTAAAAGTCCTAAATATGCTAATACCCTTTAAACTCAGTAACTCACACTGTAGGAATCTACCCTAAAGAAGTGTTGAAATAAAGGAGTGATGAAAATATCATATAAAGATGTTTATCACCTTTCTTTATAGTGTGGAAAAACTAAAACAACTTATGTGACTAATAGTAGCAGAGATTGGTCAAGTCCGCTGTGGTGCAGCAGCCTCTGGAGATGGTCATGAAGAGCTTTTAGTGGTCAGGAAATCCTCCTGATGGAAGAAAAGGCAGGTGACAGACTGAGACTGCAGAATGAACTCAACTGTGTTTAAAAATAATTATACAAAGAGAAACCTTAGGAGAAAATACGTCTATAATGATTTCTTTCTTCATGTTTCTCTGCACGCTCCAATTTTATGCCGTAAGATTTTATTGCTCATGTAACCAGGAAGAAAGTTATCAAAAACTGGGAATTTGGAAATTTGAGGTTTCCCTTATGCTTCTTTATGAGTTCACTTTCTTACCTTAAATGGAGCCATACAACCTTTGGGTAGACCTCCCCTTGTAAAAGGAAGTACTATTGTTTCTTGGAAACAGGTTCTGGGGTATGAGGAAGTTAGTCTGTGAGGTCATGGGTTTGCATCTCTACAAGGAGATTCTTCCTAACCAACTCTATGGGGAGAAGTTGACTTTCTCTCTTCCTTCACTGCCACCTTGCATAGGGAGAATGTTTCTCTATAATACCTGAAACACTCTGCCCTCAGAAGTGCTGTGGGAACTACTGTCTGCTCTTATAAATTTTTATCCAGTCTTTACACTGGAGGTGGGTGGACATTCCTGTCCTCAGCATCAGAGCATGCTTGGGAGTACACAGTTGGGAGGGAGCTGGGGTGCTGCCTTGACATTCCCCAGGGACCTTCCAGGACAATTTTGGGGAGCGGCACCACTCATGCTGGGTTGACTGATGAACTTTCATGTCTAGACACCTGGATGTATAGATGACCCTCTTATGCTCTTCTGCCGGAGAAAGGGCATGGACAGGTAATCTGGGACAAGTCAGTCCAAGGTCACTAAGGAGGTGCTGTGCCCCTGGAGTTCAGTTTCCTTGTCCATGGTTCTGTGATGGAGAAATGGCGGGAGGCCCAGAGCCACGGCATGGACAGTCTGCTGCACTGGTAGCAGAGCCACCAGGCAGCTGGACTTCATTTAGCGTGGTCCTGAGAATACCCGCTGTGGTGTTCTCTGAGTCCTTTGTGTGTGGCCCTCAGGAAAAAGAGGGAGAAAGAGAAATGACAATAATCCAACTGAGCAGTGGTCTTTGCATCGCTGTGTGGGCCAGGCAGGCAGGGGCAGCTCAGAGCGAGGGGTCCTCTCCATGGCCCCTGCAGCCATTCTCCCAGGGCCACAGGGGATTCTGGGTTCCTGTCCGGACACTGCTGTGGCCCTGGGTACCTCAGACAAGTTATCTCCCTCTGTCTGTCCCCTGGAAAGTGGAGACATTGTAATGCATGGTTTCCAAAGTCCTGGTCACCCTGGATGTGGGGTAAGTCCAGAATAGGGCAGCCAGACCCAGGTCCTATGTGTCGCCAGACAGTAGCCTAACTCCATGTCCCTGTGGTTGCTGCCCTCTTTTGCCTATCCCCATTCCTATTTTTCTAGCAATGCTCCCTGCCCAACTTGTCTGCTTGTCCTCTCTGAGCTGGAAAGCCTGCCTTTGAACATTGTACAACTCTTGTGTGACCCTGAGGCCTAAGGGCAGTGCCACTACCCAGTTGACAAAGACATGTGGTGGATTCACTCCATGCCAGCTCTGGCGGATAGAAGCTGGCTGCTAGGACAAGAGGTGGTGAGAGCCCTCGTCTGTTAGACACACATAAAATACAGTGTATTAGATTGTCTTTTCTTTTTTTTTTTTAAAGATTTTATTTTTTTCCTTTTTCTCCCCAAAGCCCCTCAGTACATAGTTGCACATTCTCAGTTGTGGGTCCTTCTAGTTGTGGCCTGTGGGACACCGCCTCAGTGTGGTCTGATGAGCAGTGCCATGTCCGCGCCCAGGATTTGAACTGATGAAACACCAGGCCGCCTGCAGCGGAGTGCAAGAACTTAACCACTCGGCCACGGGGCCAGCCCCTAGATTTTCTTTAATTATTCCCACCCCTCCCAGAAGGGTGGTGGGGGCAGAGGGGAGACAGTTGGGCAGGTGGAATAATTATTGCACTGGGTTGATGGATACATGAACATGAACCCCTCCTCATTCGGAATTGTGAGTGGGGAATTGGCACAACCTGTTGTTATCAAGGACCCAGGCTTGGAATTTAGTGAGATCTGCGCTTGACTCCCAAGTCTGCCAGCTAGTTAACTGCTCCGAGCCTCAGTTTCCTCATGTGGACAGTGGGGGCAAACGATTCCTGTTGCAGAATTGTTGGGAGGATTGGATGAGAGTATGAGCTGCTGGTACCCGCTGTGGCTCCCGCAGTCACCCTCAGGCCATCGTGGAGTTGGTGGTGTGTGCAGGAGACTGTTACAACCATCGGGAGCTTTTGAAAACCCCAAAGCTCAGGCCTCACGCTAGTCAATTAAATCAGAATTAGGGGGTGAGGCCCGGGCATCAGTTTTCTAAGCACCGCAGGTTTCCCACAGGAGTGCCCTGACATTTCTGGCCAGTTGGCCTGGGAGCTGTGCTGTGAGTACCACTGGGCCTCAGGGGAGGGAGGGTTGCTGGCACCTGGAGGGACAGGAGGTGGAAAGCACAGGCTGGCACGGACTCGCGGAGACTCACTGGAAGAGTATTTTAATGTTTAGTAAGGTTTGTTTTATTCTGTGTTTAGAGATGGCGTCTCATCTGAAGGAAAGTGCGCAGGAGACACAGAACTAACTTCCCTTAAGGCCCTTTCACCTTGTTCTTCAAGCACTTCTTCAAAGTCCTAATTTCTAAAACTCAAGAGAAGGTGTAAAAATCCATCTATGCAGACTCAGAGGAGAATTGGAACACTTCCAGATGGAAGAAATTCAGTCACAGACACGTGAAGTTTTGACCTTGCTGTGAGAATTCAGGATGTGAATAAAACACTCCAGAGGATTAAAAACATGATTTTTCCTGTTTTTATCGTAATTCCCTGGGAGACTAGATTTAACACCTTGGAGAAGGGACGTTCTAGAGTGGATGCCGTCGTGATGTAATAACTGCGGTGCTGCTCGCTGGCTCCCCCTGCCCTGCTTCAGCACCTTTATCTATAGGTTCTGTGACGTTGCTCTAGGCTGGCGTGGGGAGACCCCCATAGGAGGAATCCGATGATGTCGTGCTAGAGATGCTGAGGTAGCAGGGTTTCTTCCTCGTTGGTGGGTCCAGAAACATTCTGCCAGAGTTAGGTGGGAAGCAGAATTAGGAAAAAAATGACAGAGGCTGGACTTTTTGCAGAACAGCTAAGGAAGGCTTTATGAAGTGAAGATTTAGAGAAGGGATTCAGAAAACTCATCACAATCTGTTAGAGTTCGTCTGGTTCATATTAAAACAATATATATTATTTAGTCCATCCAATGTGTACATTACTATATAAAACGTATGGATCTTGTTTGGTTCTTGAGTCGAACAAATCAACTGCAAGATGATATTTTTAAAAGTCAGTTGGGGAAAATTTAACACTGGGTATTAGAAAATTATTAAAGAACTATTATTAATTTTGCTATGTATGATAATGGGTTTGTGATGATACTGTTTAAAAGCTCTAATCTGTTAGACACACATACCATACAGTGTGTTAGATTTTCTTTAAATTATTCCAACCCCTCCCAGAAGAGTGGTGGGGGACAGGAGGAGACAGGTGGGCAGGTAGAATAATTATTGCACTGGGTTGATGGATACATGAACAGCATTGTATTGTCTGCCCTACTTTTTTGTACAGCATGTTTGAAAATTTCCTTACTAAAAACTTAATTAGATGTTAGCTATGCAAGCCACCATGCTGGTTGCCAGGTCATGGTGTCGTGTGCTTTGTTTGTTGTTTTTCTGGAATGGAGTGAAAGTGGCAGTGAGGGGGTGTCGTAGGGAGTGCAGATTAACTCAGGTCATCTTCTGTGTTTTCCCAAAGTGGGCCCTGAGCACAGCAGTTGATGAAGAGATTGGAGACTCTATTCCTTACTCTCTGCAGACAGGCCTGCGTTCTGAGACTGTGATAAGACTACCAGGAGTAGGTGCCTGTGAAAGGTGGCTGCTGCCCTCCTGCAGAAGGGGGAGCACTCACGCTGTAGGGTGGCCTTATATAATATATTCATTGCACGCAGGAGCTATGATTTTTGGTTTTTAATACATTGACAACATGGGGCCTGTTTGTGCCTTTTATTATGATGATCTGACATGTGGCTATACTTCTGTTGAGGCTAAAGATAAAGATAAATAGAATCGTAATCTTTGACATTGGATTTGCTCGTTTTTCCTCATTCATTTCCTATTCACCAAACACTTTTTGAGTGAATGATGGTCCAGATGTAAATGAGAGATAATACTGTGCCTACCATGTGGCACTGACGGGGAGGGAGGGTGCAGGGGAGTGAGCACCACCATTGTGAGTTGCCCTTGTCTGCACAGTGAGGGGATGGCCAGCTTGTGTGTTCTGTGGTGGGGACAGGGGTGGGTGAGTGTGGGAGGGGCAGTGGGTGTCCAGGCAGGAGATTTGGACATATGTGTTGTTTTTGCTATTTGTGTGGAGCTTGTTTCCAGTTGAGGTTCTGTGTTCCCCAAGATGAGGGCAGGGCCTCTGCTAAACTGCTCACTGCTCTCTATGCAGTGCCTAGCATTTAGGAGAGAATGCATAAATGTTTGGTGACTGAAGAACAGGAAAAGTTTTAAAGAAAACTGTGTCATTGTGTGGGCATGTTGTGCTGTCCCACCACCCACACAGTTACCAGGGCCACTGCAATGTGTACTCACTTCCTCCCGGCCCAGCTGGCTGGTTCAGACTGGGCTCTGGGCGGTGGGTGCCCTCAGTCCTCTCTGCTGAGTGGTGCGGGGAAGTGTGACGTGGGTTGCTCCCAAGGGCCAAGGGCCATGCTTCCTCACTGTGCTCCAGGGAACCAGCAAAGAGTGAAAGACGATGCAGCCATGGGAGGGGCAGAGAGGATGGGAGGATGGAGGAGGAGAGCATCCTGGGGTGTGGGAGTCCGGGTCTCAGTACTTTTTACTGTGAGGGGTGAGAGCCACTGTCCTGCGGCTCGACACTAAAGGAGTTCTAGTTAATATTTTCAGGCAAAGTTGTTTGATCTTTACGGTTTAGGCCAGGTTGGCAAACTGCTGCTGTTCTGTGTAGAGAAGTTATTGGCATACAGCCACGTCCATTCGGTCATCTCTGCCTGTGCAGCCCTCCTGCCACTAGGGCAGAGTGAGGAGGGCAAAGAGATTGCACAGCCCACACAGCTGGAAATGTTTAATCACTGGTCCTTTGCAGAAAAAGTTTGTTGACTCTTATGTTTATATCAATTTCCAACCTTTGCAGGACTGAAGAAACTTTTTATTTGTTATTACATTCAAATGAGTTTGAAAAAATACACATGGACGTATTGCTTCCAGAACCCCGTAAAGGTTGGGTACTTTAAAAGCATCTGATTGGTATTGAAATGTGTCGGAGAAGAGAAGACTGAAGCTGCACCACCCTGCGGGCTTGACATGTCTGGGGAAACAGACAGGTGGCTATAAAGACATGGATACACAGGAATAAAATGATTTGTTCCTTAGTAAATTGTGGCTTAATAAACAAAATTGTTTATTCCTTAACATGACAACAAGATATATATTAGAACCATCCTAGTTACAAAGACAAACTACTTTAAATATGTTACTCAATTTCCATCCTTTGCTTCAATTTCTTACTAGGTTTACGTGTTTATTTCCTTTCTCTGTGTAGAGTTTTACTCTAATCAGAGGCACAATCTGTTTTTAACCCTCACTGTCTACTCAGGTTTATCACATAAATGATCATAGTTCTGTTGGCCAGAACTTTTAATTAATTAATTAATTAATTTTAGTGTGTAAAGGCTGTATTTCTTTTGCTTTTTTTTAATATATTAAACATTTTTTTATTGAGTTCATAATAGGTTACATCAATGTGAGATTTCAGTTGTGCATTATTTCTTGTCTGTCACCACCTAAGTGCTCCCCTTCACCCCCTGTGCCCACCCCCCACCCCCCTTCCCTTGGTAACCACTGAACTCTTTTCTTTGTCCGTGTGTTTGTTTATATTCCACATATGAGTGAAATCATCTGGTGTTTGTCTTTCTCAGACAGGCTTATTTTGCTTAGCATAATTCCCTCTAGGTCCTTCCATGTTATTGCAAATGGGATGAATTGATCTTTTTTGTGGCTGAGTAGTATTCCCTTGTATATATATGCCACATCTTCTTTATCCAATCATCGGTTGATGGGCACTTGGGTTCCTTCCATGTCTTGGCTATTGTGAATAGTGCTGCAGTGAACATAGGGGTACATATGTTACTTTGGATTGTCGATTTCAAGTTGTTTGGGTAGATACCCAGTAGTGAGATAGCTGGGTCATATGGTAGTTTTATTTTTAGTTTTTTGAGGAATCTCCATACTGTATTCCACAGTAGCTGCACCAGTCTGCATTCCCACCAGCAGTGTATGAGTGTTCCCTTCTCTCCACACCCTCTCCAACATTTGTTATTTTTAGTCTTAGTGATTATAGCCATTTTAACAGGTGTAAGGTGGTATCTTAGTGTAGTTTTGATTTGCATTTCCCTGATGATTAGTGATGTTGAACATCTTTTCATGTGCTTATTGGCCATCTGTATATCTTCTTTGGAAGAATGTCTGTTCATCTCCTCTGCCCATTTTTTTTATTGGGTTGTTTGTTTTTTTGTTGTTCAGTTATGTGAGTTCTTTATATATTATGGAGATTAACCCCTTGTCAGATATATGATTTACAAATATTTTCTCCCAATTGGTGGGTTGTCGCTTTGTTTTGATTCTAGTTTCTTTTGCCTTGCAGAAGCTCTTTAGTCTGATGAACTCCCACTTGTTTATTTTTTCTTTTATTTCCCTTGTCTGAGAGGACATGGTATTTGAAAAGATCCTTTTTAGTTCGATGTCAAAGAATGTACCACTGATATTATCTTCCAGGAGTTTTATTAGTTTCAGGACGTATCTTCAAGTCTTTGATCCATTTTGAGTTTATTTTTGTGTATGGCATGAGATAGTGGTCTACCTTCATTCTTTTGCATGTGGTTGTCCAGTTTTCCCAATACCATTTATTGAAGAGACTATCTTTTCTCCACTGTATGTTCTTGGCACTTTTTTAGAAGATTAGCTGTTCATAGATGTGTAGATTTTTTTCTGGGCATTCAGTTCTGTTCCATTGATCTGTGTGTCTGTTTTTGTACCAGTACCATGCCGTTATGATCACTATGGCTTTGTAGTACATTTTGAAGTCAGAGATCGTGATACCTCCAGCTTTGTTCTTTTTTCTCAGGATTGCCCCAGCAATTCGGGGTCTTTGGTTGCCCCCTATGAATTTTAGGATTCTTTGCTCTATTTCCATGAAGAATGTCATTGGGATTCTGACTGGGATTGCGTTGAGTCTGTAGACTGCTTTGGGTAGCATGGACATTTTAACTATGTTTATTCTTCCAATCCATGAACAAGGAATCTCTTTCCATCTCTTTATGTCATTATCAGTTTCTCTCAGTAATGTCTTATAGTTTTCATTGTATAAGTCCTTCACCTCCTTGGTTACATTTATTCCTAGGTACTTTATTCTTTTAGTTGTGATTGCAAATGGAAATGTATTCTTGAGTTCTCTTTCTGTAAGTTCATTATTGGAGTATAGAAAAGCAACTGATTTTTGTAAGTTGATTCCATACCCTGCAACTTTACTGTAGTTGTTAATTGGCCAGGACTTTTTAGTGGTTTATCATAGCCTTATGTATTTGCAAAGTTATTTTGGGATTTCATTTGTGGTTCTGGATTGTGACCTCCTTACTGTATGCTTAATCCATACTGTGTATTTCCTCCGATTTTCTTCAAGTACTGCAATGCCCAAGGAGCAAACTTGTAAGGGCTCTGGTCTGTTGTTTCTTGTGACACATGGCTCTCCATTTGGTCTGTTGTTCCACTTGTAGGGTAGCTTCTGTTTAACTCTGTCAACCAGGTGTTCGCTATACTTGTATCTGGCTGGAACTTGAGTCGCTTTTACAAACTCTGCAGGCTGCTATGCAAAACACCTTCCCTGCATCATCTTGGCTGAATGGTGCAAGGATGCTCCAGGTCTCTGCACATTAAAACATAGCCAACCTCACATGGCTTTGCAGCAGGCTAAGTCCTACCCAACCCCTTTGGACATTGCAGGGGTATAGATGAGTGCTGTGGGAATTCCTGGAGGAAGAGCTTTCTCTAGCTGGGGTCAGGGACACTGGATAGAGTGCGGTCTTTGAGCTGAGCTCAGCAGGGTGGTGTTTCCCAGTGGAGATGGAGAGCACAAGCATTGCTGGGGATGGTGAGTAGGTTAGCGGAGCATGGGGTGCAGATCAGCTGCAAGTAGTTCCAGCGAGGAGGAGACGAGGCCAGAAGACAAAATCCTCTCCAGCCTGAGAATGTGGGAAATTCCATTTTTAATTCCTCCCTGGTTCCTAGAGGCTTATGGGTAGGGCTTGTTGTCAACAGGTAAAAAGGGCTTGTTTGGGGACAGGCAGCTGGGTTGGAATCAGACTGAGCCACTGTGGAGTGTAAGACCAAGTAGTAGAGTTTCTCTAGCCAGTGCCATCCCAGCCACAGGTGGAGGGAGTGGTGCCTGCCTCCTGGGCTTCAGGAGTGTGACAAAAACAACCTGCGTAAAGAAAGCTCCTCAGCCATTTCCTGGCACATGTGGGTTCCTTGTTCTTTTCCACAGGAATGGGTTTACACTCCATACACAGTAGAAATCGCTTCCGGTTTGATGTTCGCTGGCTTCTCCTGTCTGATGGGGGCAAGTGGCCTCATGCCTGCTTCCACAGGCTTCTGGGAGTGCTTGCACTCCCAGATGTGGGCAAAGTGCCCTCCTCCCCATGGTCAGTCTGTGCACTGTCTCTTATCTGAGCCCTATTCCTGGATTTCATAGCTATTCTTTTGGGGAAGCAAAGCAATTATCACCTCTCCATTCAGCCTGCAGAGAAAGAAAACTGGTACTGTCCACCTGTATGTAGGGAGCCATGCTTTGCTGACTGCCCTTGAGTCCTGCTCACAAACAACGTAACCCTCACCTACCCACCATACCTGGGCTTATGGGCATGAAGTAGCATTCCTGCCTAAGTCTGCATAAATGTCTGGTGAAAAATAGAAGGAGCCAATCCGTTCACAAATTCACGTAGACTCCTAAGAATATTATCTGTGAGTGATACACTTAATTCTTAGTTACCCATGTTGACGTGGAGAACCCACAAATCATAAGGCAGCATTATCTGAGATTAAAGTATACTTACATAAGTGCTTTATAGCATCTCTTGTGGAAATTAGTTCATTTCATGAACGTGGTCTCTGACAGTGAGGATGGTACTGGAGAAGGCTGGACACTTGAGTAGAGATGGGATCCAATCAAACTCAATTAAAAATCTCCACAGATACTCCTCTTGGAGAAGTGGGTGAAAAAGTGTAATACTGATTAATAATTTTTAAAGGTCATTTGAGCGATTTTTTCTACATAATCCTGTTCTCAAATTTTAATTGATTCCTTTAAGATAAGAGTTTTTAAAAAATTAAAATGTACTTTGTTTTCCCACTCATTTCCATTTATCCTAAGACAGGCTCCTTCAGTCTGTACCTGAAAAGTAAGGTGTTTGCTTACAAAGTGTTGGCAGCTGGAGCAGCATTTTCCTGTGTCACTTTGTCACTATCAGGAGGGGACTCGCAACGAGTCTCTGAGAGTTTCGATGTTGGTATAGTTGCTTGTTGGCATTGCTCGTTCTAAGCAAAGGATGCTGGCTGGCAGGGTCCAAAGGGCAGAGTTTTATTTATTTATTTTTCATTCTAAAAGTAATATTCTTCATTCAAGAAAAATTGGAAAGTGCAGAAGAGCAAGGAGAAGACAAGGGATCCATGGTCCTATCACCTGAGACAACCATTGTTGCTTTTGATCTTTTTTTCCTGGTATTTTTCTTGCACTTGGACGTGTTTTATGCGTCTATAGACGTATTGCTATTATAATTCTCTTTTGAAATTATATAATACATATTTTCTCATGTTATTTCATGTTCTTCCTAAATATAACTTTAACCGAGTAAATAGTTTTGAGCCCTAAAATTAATATCAAAATCACAATCCCTCTTTACTGCCTGGAAAAATCCATTCATTCATTCACTTACTCACCATTTTGTGAAGAGATTTTGTTTATAATTGTCAGTGCCAGAAACTGATGGGTGCTGGGGTTTGATTCCCTCCCCTGAGGATGCAGGGACCTGGGGAGGTGGACATTTGAATAATCATAATGGGAAAACACTCTCCCACCCTAAGGACGGGTCATGTAATTCCACCTAATGGTGGAAGAAAAGGAAGGTCCAGGCTCAGAGATTTAAAGATGGGTAGGAGAGTGGAGAGAGAGAAAACAAGTCTAGGTAAGAGTTACTAAATTTTTATAGTCTGGTTTAGATGTCACTGTCTCTCTGACCCTTCACTAATCTTATTGTGGTAGTTGTTTGTATCCATTGTCCTCCTCCGGGGAAGGGACGTTTCATATTATCTGTGACCCAGTGCTGGCATAAGGGAGGTGTCAGTATGTTTAGTCCCTTCAGCTGCACTGAATCATCTTCACTTATGCAGTAGGAGGAGGATGGCGGGTTTCGTGTGGACTCAACTGCTGTGTCCAGACAAACCTTCATTGTCAGTAGGGCTGTGTTAGGTATGCTGGCCACCCGTTGGTATTTGTGTGCATACAGATGAGTGGTGCTTTGCTTTGAAAAGTTCATTTTAGAAAAAATGAAATGTATGGAATGAGTTAATTATAGTGATATTATTTATAAAAAATGCTGCCTTCTATCTAACTTCCAAAGAATTCATAAATCCTATGGGAATTAAACAGCTTTGGAGCATAAACACAGGAAAAAAATCTCCAAATTCTCTATTACAAAGACAGCATTGATATGAAAAGCTGTAAAAGGTAGCCCACACTTAAAAATTGTAGTGCAGTACCCCTCTTAAATATTCTTATACAAATCCTAAATAACACATGAGCTAATATAATCCAGTAACACATTAAAAGAATACTATGTCAGGATCAATGGGGCCCATTCCAAGAATAAAGAATGATTTGATAGTAAGAAGTTAAAACAATTTACCATATTAATAGGTTAGAGGGGGAAATACATATATTTATTTGCATAGTACTAGAAAGAGATTTGGGAAAAATTAACATCTCTTCCCAATAAGAATTCTTAATTAAATAGGAATAGATGGAAAATTACTTACCATAATGAATTTTATAGGTAGGGAGATAGATTGGTTGATAGAATGAGTGTCAAAACCCAGAATAACTGTTAAACAGGCTTTTAATTAATACTGGCCCTGATACCGGTTCCCCTACATTGAGCCCAGCATATATGGGGTTAAAACCGAAAGCACTCATCCACTTTCCCTGCTTCTTTAGTTACAGTCGTGTAAATATCTGTTTCTTGAACCTTTGACTCCTTGAGCTTTACAACCAAATAGAAGTTACAAATTGTTCAAGCCCACGTGGCCTCACACTGGGCTCACACTAAAGCTGCGGCTCATCACAGGTCCTTGAAGTTTATTACAGGGAAACTGATGTCCAGAGAATATCAAGAAGCTAAAGCTTCCCAGACCCCAACTCCTTGGCTTCCTGGTGCCAGAATCCATCCTCCATCATCCAGGCCAACAACCAACGATACCCACCTGTGGATTCCCTTATCTCACCACCCCCCATTCCTGCAAACAGCCTCACAAGGCCAAAAGCAGACTGGTGGTAAAGTGCTGGCCAGCAAGGTCCCCCCTCCTTGCAAGCAGCCACATTCCTCGAAAAATTTTAAAACCCCTTACCCACCTTGTGACAGGGAGCCAGCAATCCTTAAGGCACAAGACCGTTGCCTGCTCCTCTGCCTGGCAAAGAAAATAAGAGCTGATTTTCCTTTTTACCCAAAATTGTGTTCTCATTATTTGGATTGGCACCGAGTTCAGAGACCAAACTTTTGGTAACATAACTACATGAATTTCAGCATTCATAGGTGCGTCTCTGCGTGTACACGTAACTAGCAGTGCTATTACTTAGCATAGCTTGGCTAGTACCAACCCAGGGGTTCTCAACCTTGCCACTTGTTAAAATTACCTGAGAACTTTTCAGAGCTTCCATTGTCTTCATTCTTCCCCAGATCAATGGAATCAGAGTCTCAGGTTGAGACCACTGTATTAGCAAATCAAATAGATGTGAAAAATATATGAGGTATAAAACTGAAAAGCAAGAGACAGTATGATTATTATCTCCAGATGATGTGATTATATACTTGGAAAACCTAAATGAACCTATTGAAGAACTACTGACAACACTCAATGTGGTGACTGGTTACACAATCATCGTAGAAATGATTTCCTATTTACCAGGAACTAACAGAAAACACAATGGAAGAAAACATCAATGAATAAAAGTTCAACCTTTTGGAAATAACCTAAGAATGTGCAGGTCATGTATGAAAACCCCCTCAAATTCTGCTGAGGGACTTGTGCTTCTGAGTATGATGACCAGCTTGCAGCAGACCAGTTTTACCCTACAACTAATAGAAAAGCTGAATAAAATACAGAAAACTTCCTGTGGAAGGCACCACCAGAGAGAATTACGAGGACAGCTAGGACTTGAAGTGCCAAGATTGCAGGAAGGGGAACCAGTTCTGGCCACCCAGCATCATTGCATTTGCCAGTTCGTAATCAATGCTGGCAGAGGGAGGGCATGAGAGAAAGCAGATAAACGGAGCTCCTAGGGATTTAAGAGTTGCCATTCAGAGCCTGCCAAGGTGTGAAGACCCTGGTAGACACCCTAGGCTTTTAGTTGGGACCCCTGAAAGGTCATAACTGCAAGAGGTGAAAGGATGGATGAGACATAACCCAGTCTCAAGTCAGCCTGGCCCATGACGGGTACAGGTAATCTGCCCTGCATGTTGGCTGCTGGAAGTTGAAGAAAAGCCCGGTATGGGGTAGGACATCATCTAGAGCCTATTCCATTTTTCACACACAGTGTCAGCTTTTGGTCAAAATTGCCAAGTATGTTAAGTGACAGGACCAGGAGAAAACAGGCAGACAGTAGACAGATGCAGAGGTGATGCAGGTGTTGAAGTCATCAGACTGTGACACTGAAATATTGATGATTAATATATTTGAAACAATAGTTGATAAGTGGAGAATTTCAGAGAGGTACAATCTATAGAAAAGACTATGTAGAAATTCCAGTACTGAAAAATGTACAAACTCAATTTAGGAATGCAGTTGATGAATTTAACAGTAGATCAGACATAGCAGAAGTGGGGATTAGTGACTGTGAAGTAGGTCAAAAGACCATATGCAGAGAGAAAAAAGGAGGGAAAATATATGTATAGAGAGAGACATATGGGCATTACAAGGAGGTAGCATACTGTGAATTGAAGTCCACAAAGGGAAGGAGACAGAGAATGGACAGGAGCAATATTTGAAGAGATAAAGACTAACAGGTTTCCAAAATATATAAAAGACATCAAGAAAAAGTTCAAAAAGTGCCATGAATCCCAAGAAGAACACACACACACACACACACACACACACCTGGGATCAGTATAGTGAATTGTTGAAAACACAAATTAAAAAAAAGTCTAAAAAGGGTCAGAGAAAAGACATATAACCTCAAAGGTTATAAGAAGACTGCATGAAAGATTGCATTAACCTCCTCTTCTTCCTCTCTACCTGTACACGTGCCCTTTGCAGAGTAAATTTGCATTATGGATGGATCTCCTTCCCCACTGCCTTGTTCTGGGCTCAGCTGCTGACTTACCTCGATCAGTTAGATGAGGATGGAATAAGAGAGTTGCTGGTCTCAACACTAGGGATCTCTCCTGCCCCTCTGACATTGTCATGAAGAAAATGACTGAGCCAGCCCACTGGCCCCACAGGAGGAAGAGAGTTGCAGGGAGCACAGCTGCCTCTAGCTGATCCCCCACTTGCTCAGACTTGTGGGATTGTTTTAAGTCCGTGGGTTTTGAGGGTGGTTCTTTATGCCATTGATAGCCGACTTCGACAGAGCTGGGGCAGCTAGAAGACAGTGGAATGATAACTTTAAAGAACTGAAAGAAAATAACCACCAAGCTAAAGTTCTATACCCAGAGAAAGTATCTTTCTAAGAGGAAAGAGAAATAATGACATTTTCAGGCCATCAAAAAAATTGAGAGAATTCTTTGCCACCTGCCTTGAATAAACAAACACTAAAAGGCCTTCTTGAGGTAGAAAGTCTGTGCCCCCAGATGAAACAGAGTGGAGAGGGGCATGAAGAGCAATGGAGAAGGAAGATACACGGGCAAGTCTAGAATCTCCACTGAGAGACACAAAGGAAGCTGAATAATTGGAAAGACAGTGTTTCTGGGTAGGAAAGTTTAGTGTCGTAAAGATATCAGTTCTCTGTGATTAACCTTTATGTTTAAGTGATCACAACAGAACATTAAGAGAATTTATTTTGAAATTAAGCAAACTAGTTTTAAAGTTCATGCTGATGAATAAATATGAGGCTGCACAGGAAAGCTATGAAACGGGGAAGTGGTGTGCGGTGCATTGACTGACCATCCCACTCTGTGGTACTTTATGATGTTGGAATATTTAAACCTGAGTGGTTGTGATCATGAATAGACAGATTGAAGGAAAAGAATAGGAAGTCTAGCAATAGACCCAAATGCATATGGGTATTTAGTATATATATGATAATGATGACATTTTAAATCAGTGAGGAAAAAATGCATTATTCAATAATGTTTGGGGACAGCTGACCAGACATTTGGAAAATATGTAGCTGGATCCCTCCCATACTCCTTACCCCAAAATGAAATCCAGATGGCTCAAAGACTTAAAAGTATGATGGGATTTTATAGGTACTAGAAGAAAACTTGGGGGAATTTTTAATAAATTCGAGAAGGAATTAGTTTTTTTAAGCAAGACAGAAAACCCAATATCTAAAAAAATTTAAAATGCACATAGTTTTAATTCACCAGGTCCACTCCTGTGAAACTACATGACTATGCTTAAGCATATGTGTAGAGATTCAAATGTGAAATGATTCTTTGAAACACTGGAATGGAAACAAACCGTGGGCATCCTAAATAACCTTCAAATTATGGTTCATCCTCAAGATGAAACTGTCTAGGTACTGATATAGAAAGATCTGGAGACATTTTGAATGAAAAAATGAAGATGCAGGACAGCAGGGATCCTTATTAGAAAAAAATGAAATTAGACCTAATTTCTTTCAGAAAGATCAACTCCTGTATATCTGTGTGAAAGGCAAAACTAAAGATTTTTAGATGAGAATATAACATTTTCATGGCCTCAGAGTAGACAAAGATTTTGGAACAGGACATAAAAAGCACTAATCACAAAGGAAAAGATTGATAGTTTCAACTGCATTAAAATCAAGAACGTCGCTTAATAAAAAGACACTAAAAAGAGAGTTAAAAGACAAGTGACAGAATGGGAGAAGATATTTTAAACATGTCTAGCCAATGAAGGTCTCATAGTCAAAATATATAAAGAATCTCAACAAATCATTAAGAAAAAGACAACCAGGATAAAATTGGCAAAACATTTGAACAGGAACTTGGAAGGAGGAAATCCAAACAACTGAGAGATATATAGGATGATGTTCAACCTAGTTGTTAACTCAGAAAAGTGAAACTGAAACCACACATACTCGACTGGCAAAAACTCAAAGTCGGCCAGTTTCAGGTGTTGCTGAGAATGTGGAGTACAAGAACTCTGTGCCCAGTGGTGGGATACACACTGAGTTCCAGCAAGTACCTGGAAAGCAGCTCGCTTTGTCCTGGAATGTGGAAGATATGCATATCCTGTCCCTAACAGAGGTATGTGTGCGTGTGCTTTAGGGGACACACATGGGAAGGTTCATAGGAGCATTGTTCATAATCTCCCAGTGTGGAAGTTACCCAAATGCACTTCAGTGGAGAAGAGAGGAAAGAAATTACTTTATATTTGTACAATGGGGATATTCCACAGCAGTGAAATCAAACAAAGCATGGGGACTTGGATCAGTCTCACAGACATAAAGGTGAGTGAAAGAAGGAAGGCACAAAGATTCTGTGCCACGTGAATCCAGTTCTAAGATGGGAAAGACTAGAGAAAGGAGCAGTTACTGGGGCAGGTATGGTTGGCATGGGGGCTTCTGGCTGCTGGCAGGATTATATTTCTTGACTGGGGTGGTGATTATGTGAATATCCGCTTAATAATTGTTTGTTATGCTATATGTTTTTGTGCACATTTCCCTATGTTCACTACATTTCAAAGAAGACCAAAAAAAATAAATAAATAAAAGCAAGAATGAATCCCAGTTGTGTTTAACCAATGTGTGTGTGGGAAGATGTTTTCTAAAGGATGCCAAGAAATGGCTAGTATCTGTAGGTTGGGGGACTAGAATAGGAAGAAAATTTGTATTTCATTGTATATTCTTTTTTTTTTTTTTTACTATTTTTAAATGAAAAAAGGAAAAAGAACTCACCTTATACCTCTACAGTGCATATTAAAACCATACAATTTCAAACATTTAAATAGCATACAGCTTTTCCAAGACTACCCAGTTAGCGCAGTGGAGTGTCTTGCCTTCATGTATGAGAAGGGAGGTTGGAGGCAGAACGTTCCTGCAGGGTGAGGCTGAGGTCTGCATGGTGGGACTGCTCCAGGGGATTCTTCTGCACTCTGCTATAGAAGAACTGCTGCCCAGGTTGAACATGTAGAAAAAATCAACTTAAATCGTTTCTGGAAACCAGATGAATTTTGCTCCTGGCGTTACTCTTGGCAAGTGTCCTGAAGGCTGTACTTTGCAGGTGTGATAAAACTGACATGGGTGAGAGTATGTGCCCACAGGTGGCTGTAAAAGTCCCATCTGGACTGCAGGCCCTGCTCCCATGGAGAGAGGCAGCAACTCTCAGCTGATCCCTCTTCTCCAGCACCAACGAGGGCAGTTGGGAGAAGGGTTGGTGTCCAGACTGCGGCACTTTGAGAATAAGGGAAGGCCCTGCTGTAATGATACTAGGAGAGAGGTGTACTCTGGAACATTCCTGAGGCTCAGTGTGCTCCCCTGTGTAGGAGCAGTGTCACCCCCAACTTTGCTGGCGGATTCCAAGCTGCCCTCTGATCTCAGTCACCTGTGACGTGACCTGTGGACCAGCTCAGCATTTGGGCCTCACACAGTATAGGAAGCTCTCTGCAATCCAAATGTCACATCAGGCTGTTGGGACAATTTCTACTGAGTCTTACTTTTAGAAAGGGACCCACTGCGTATGCTAGAGGGGAGAGGGCAGCTTGCCCAGGTGGGAACAAGTGGCCACCAATGCCCAGCGAAGAGGAATTGTCCAAGGGCGGCTCTTCCAGACCACGTGCTCTGCTTTCCTCCTATTTCCTCCAGGGGTCTCCTGGCATCTGGAAGCAGCACGTGTGCAATTACATAATTAAATTTAACAAGCTCCATGTTCTGATTGACCACGTGAATAGGGAGCGAGCCCAAAGGTCTTAAAGATTTAGTGGGAAAAATCTCATTAATTCCCCATTAATTCATTTTATCCTTTCCCAAGAAATTGTTTATCGATTTGCTGCAAACCACCCTGCTGGATTTATGGGCAGCTCAGACAAGAGGAGTGACTTTGGATGAGGCCCTGGATGCCCTTGGTTGAGAGTTCACTCTTGGCACTGTCACTCTAGACATGGTGGAGGAGACAGAGCATATCCTGTAGCATTGCTGAATTTCATCCCTGGGCTGGCAAGCACCCACTTATCTAGTGAGCTGGCATCCATCTGGTGAAAACAGTAGTTTGTTACATGCTTGTTGACCAGGATTAAACAGAACAAAAGATTTTTTTTTTAAAAAAGGGATACTTACGTCCCCAAAAGTGCTCTGTCCTGCTCTAGTACTTATCTTTCTGGGCCAAAGCCTTTGACATTTTATATTTTTACAAATTTCTTTTAACTAACTAACGTGGTCAGTTTGTTTTGGGGCCACCTCCTCTTCTTGTCTCCCATGAGGTGGGAACAATGCAAGTAGATGAAGTCTGTTTCAATTTTTCCAGAAATGGAAATATATTATTTTATTTTTTGAGTGAAAGGGAACATAGGTAAATTTCCTTCCATGCCTTTTTTCATATGCACATTTCCCATAATTATAATTAAAGCATATATACAATAAAAAAAGGAAACATGCTGAATGGTAGACATTTGGGCGGTACAGAAAGGTTAAGGATTAAAATCAAAATCATCCACTTATTATCCTAAAAACCCCAAATAATCATTGTGAAGGACATTCGGGTGCATATCTTTCCAGATGCTTTTCTGGGTACACACTTAACAAAAATGAAATCCTATGATTCTGCAAATTTTTCTTGTCTCTTACCAAAATATAGACTCTCTTACCCTGGTCTGCTGAAAAGTGTTCCACTGGTGAGTACTGACAAGCAGTTCCCATTGTGTGGACATAGTGTTATTTCTTGAGCCAATCCTCTAGTGATAAAAACTTAGATTTCAGAGTTCTGTTTCAGTCCCTTTAATCATCATATGAAGATGTTCGTAGTTCATGTTTGGGGAAACCATTACTCTCAGTTTTTAACCATGTCAAGTGGTCAGAGAATGGTCTCATGACCATCATCATCGTCATCATCATCATCAACGTTGAGTAAGTCTAGCTGGTGCTGTGCCAGAACCATGAAGGTACCCATATAAAAAGTCTATGGCACTTCACAGGCACGAAGGCCTCCACTTTGGGGCCTTTATGGAGAGCATCTAGCTCTTGGGAGCACGACTTGGAGGTGTTTGGCATCTGAATATCAAGCCTTTGGAGCACAGATTTGAGGTGGTGTCTTGCCTATAAGAAGGCAATTTTCTAGTATGGTTCTCTGACTTTGTGGGTTGTGGCCACCCAAGCTATGGTTTAATGCATCACTGGGTTTAACACATCGTTCTCTATTCTTGCAACTGAGTTTGGGGAGAGTGTCCACTCAGAAGTGATGACATATTAGAGTGAGAGGCCAGGAGGTTGACAGGACCCAGTAGGACTTATGTGAGCACATAAAAATCAAACAATTTCCTAAGTGACTTAAGACAGTATGTTCAAGAAATGCAGATGATGCCTCAGCATGACATCACAGAACCTGAAACCAGCTTACCCATCGGTTTTTCCTTGATGAGTCTGGCCAATCCCAGTTACTCCCAGGCCTCAATATTTCCATTTTGCAAAATGAGTTCTATCTCTAAAATGAGATTGCAAAAGGATCTAGTGTCTTTGTGAGTGCTGTGAGATGTGAAGCTTCAAATAAGCCCAGAGGGCTCTGCAGACTGGATAGTCCTGTTTTTGGTTATTCAGAGACATGTCTTGGAATTAATACAAAATTATTTCTATATCCTATACTTTCCATATCTATTTAACATGTACCTAATATACAGTCTGTATTTTAATACACACTAAGAACTCGTGTTTGAAAGAAAGGGAGATGTTCTACAATAGAGGCTGGCAAACTTTTTCTGTAAATGGTTAGATGATAAATACTTTGGCGTTGGAGGTCACATAAGGTCACTGTCTCCTCTTCCTCCTTTTCCTCCTCCTCTTTTTCTTCTTTGCTTTAGAATGTAAAACTCTTTCTTAGCTCAAATGCCTTATAAGAAGAGACCAAGGGCAGGATCAGGTCTGAGGGCTGAAGCTTGCTGACCTGCGGTCTGAGTTGCTCGCACAAAATTTTTGGCATGGAGTTCTGCTGAGCCCTATGTTAGTCAGCTGGACATCCAGCTTAACCAGGGTTTTAAGGTGTGTTTTGGCACAACATGTATTCATATTTGGCAATTTCCAAGAAAATTTACAAATCGGAATTGAACTTCAGAGTTCTCTTCTTGGCTGTGATGACCTAGTTTGCAGCAGATGGGGTTTCTTGCAGAAAACAATTGGAAAAGTTGGATAAAATACATAAGAATCTGTTTGAAGGTATTGGGCAGCTGCTTAAGCAACCAGGACTTGAGAGGCTGAGCTCCAACAGAGAAGGGGCCAGTGGAGAGCCGACACTGGTGGACTGCTCTTTCCCTTGTGTCATTTGCACTTCTTGGCAAAAGAGGCTGAGGACTAAGGCAGAGGTTGTGGGAAAAAGGTGTGGAAGAGAGAGAGAAACTAGCAGAGAGCATTTGGCCATCTCACAGAAATGGGAAGTTCTCTAGATCCCAGAGAGGAATAGGTAGACATAAGAGAGTCCAACTCCTGTGGCTTTCTCCTTGAGGCATTTGCCTAATTCTTGAGTTGTATGGCTAAAGCCCATTCAGAAAGGTACGGAAAAGAAGAGCAGAATTTTTGGCAGTCTCATGATGCTGAAGAGACAAAACAGAAATTCAAGGACTTCTAAAAGGAGAGGTCATAGCACATACCCCAGGTCTTAGCTGAGATCCCTGATGAGTTACACCCTAGGCATGTGGGTAAGCCCAAGGTGAAGTGACCCTTACAAAATGACAGCCCTGTCTTGTTGGCTCAGGACTTGATGGGATTATCTGATCTGCCCCTAATCTGGCTGCCTAACGGAGGAGGAAGTTAGGAAGATAAAGTCACCCAGAGCCTCTGCAGTTTCATATATGATGTCTGAAATTCAGGTGTCAAGAATGAATGTCCAAGACCAAGACAGAAAAATAGATAATAGAAGTATGCCACAGACAGTTATTATAATTATCACACTCAGATTTTAAAATAACTGTGATTGATATGTCTAAGAAAATAGATGACAAGATGGAAAATATTACCAGAGAAATAGATCTATGAATAAAATAATCAAATGGAAATACTAGCACTGAATTTAAGAACTTAATGATGAACATAACAAAAGATTGGAACTGGCAGAAGAGAGGATTAGTGAACTGGAAGTAGGTCAGTAGGAAATAACCAGGCAGAATAACAGAGAAAAACTGATTAAAACTATAGAAAGAGTATATGAGCCATATGGGATATATTGAAAGGTCTCCTATACATATTGTGTAACTGGAGTTCTGAAATAGGAGAGAAAATGGTGCAGAAGGAATATTTGAGGAGATAATGTCTGGGATTTCTTTTTAAAACTGGAGAAACACACCAAGCTTGGATTTTAAAAGGTCTAAATAGCCATTTTTCAGGTAAAGAAAGGTTGAATATTGGCAGTTTTATATGGTTCAACATCATAGAATGAATACAAAGAAAACCACACCTCTGAACATCATAGTAAAATGAGTAAAAATCAAAGTTGAAGAGACAATCTGGAAGCAACATTGCATTCATTGATAAGATGGTTTCAATGGAAACTATGGAAACCAGAAGACAGGGTAATGACACCTCCGATATGATGAGAGAAAATAACTGTCAACCTAGAAATATAATACTCACTGAAATTATTGTTCACATGTAAAGGTGGAATAAAAACACGTCCAGCCAAACAAAACTTAAGAGACTCCATCAAGAGAAGACCCTCACTGAAATATTAAGGGAACTTCTTCTGACAGAAGGAAAATAACCTGCGTGGAAACAAGGAGGCATAGGAAGGAATAGAGAGCAGTGGGCAGATAAGCAGGTGGTGCAGATACACAGACCCTGGCTGTATGGGAGGTGAAGTGTTCTCAGGTTCCAACACCAACCGGGATGTGATGACCATGTTACACTGTAGTCAGTCGGAATATGTTGTAATTTCTAGAGTGACACAAAAAGAATAGCTAGCAAGCTAAGAAAGGAAAATAAAAAAGGAATGATAAAAATAATCCAACAGAAGGCAAAAAGGGTGCAAAAAAAAGGACACATAAGCAGGTGGGACAAATAAAAAGCCAATGATAAGATGGTAAGTGTAAACCCTAATATACAATAATTGCATTGATAATAAATGGGCTAAATATTCCAATTGAAAATTGTCATTAAAAAACAAGCCGTTTTTATATGTTTCTCGCAAGAGACCACCTTAAATGTTGAGATATAAAAATTTGAAAATAAAAGAATGGAAGAGGATACCATGAAAACACTAACCTAAAGAGACCCGGTTTGTGTAACATTAGTGTAACACGTAGATTAATCTCAAAAACACAATGCTGAGCAAAGGAGCCAATGGAAAGAGTACACACAGTGTGATTACATTTATGTGAAGTTCAGACAGGCGAAGCCAGTCTGATGGTGACTGAGCAGGGCAGGGGTGCTTCTGGGTTATGGATCTTTGTCCAAGTGGTGTGTTCATTCTGTAAGAATTTGTCAGGCTGCACACTTCTCATTTGTGCACTCTTTGGAATGCATGTTATACTTTAATAAAATGTTTATAAAAGTAATATTTCTATAGCTGTGGTTTGTTTTCATAATATTCTAAACATATTCTGGGGGCCTTAAAATATAGCATCTTAGCTGATAAATCACAGAAAATCTTTGCAGGAGGAAACTCCAAACATTACGTGAACTTCACTCTTACCAGTTAGAAATGGGGGCAGCATCCTAACTCCAGCTCAGTCTGTGCCCTCCCACTCTTAACATAGCCTGAAAATACACAGATAGACTCAATTTTCGTAAATTAGATGTTTTAAATCTGCTGTTTGAGCTCCCTGTGTGAGGGATTTGTTGTTTGCAGTTTTCCCTAGCTGGATAAGTTTGGATGCTTGTTTAGGGAATAAATCTACGATTTCTGAGCACCTGTCATGTGTTCACCACTGTGCAGACACTTTTACACACCACCTCCTTTGGTCCTCAGGATATTAGTGTAGGGCATTTGCATTTTTCTCTTCTTCCTCATGTTCTGTGAAAGGTACAGTTGGGTCTGGGGAATTTGGAAAATGCGTCTCAGTGAATCAACGAGAACCATGGCCCTGGCTGCAGCGATTCATTCAGGAGGGGTCATGTGACCCACACTGATCCAATCAGTGAATCGTAGGATTTTCCAAGAATTTTAGCAAAAGACTCCTTTTCTGCTCAGGCAGAAAGGACAGCAGAAGCTGTCCTGAGAGCTGCTGCAGCTATCATCACCCAGAGGATGGTACCAGCAGGTGAAGTCCACTTCCCAGTGGGTGGATCAGAGAGAGGGAAAGGGAGCAGACCATGGATAACACAATGGAGTTGTGTGAACCAATACAGTCCCAGAATTTAGGCCTGTTTCAGTCATGTTTTCTCTGACTTGTAACTGAAAGCGTCCTAATTGATACAGAGGTGAAAATTTTGATTGGTTCTGATTTGTTCAAAATCACACAGCTAACAAACAGCAGAGCCAGGAATTCATGCTTACGTTTTTCTCAGTCCAAGCCTTCTTTCCACTAAACTGTCTCTGTCAGTGAAGCACAAGGAGCAGCCACACCAATACAGTGGTCTTAGCTCACAGCACATGAAACCATCCCAAGAGAGCAGCACCCACTTGAGCCCTGAAAGGATCTACATGCCACTGAGTGTTTTTGTGAGGTTGCTCAGAACCATTCTCAGCTAAACTCACATAAAACACAGACCTACATCATCACCCCTTCTCAGTCTAAGAGACCACGTATTAACAAGGGCTAAGGAACAGCGTTTGCTGCATTCTTTAGGTGATTGTGATTCAGTTTGATTTTCCTGCCTATTGGAGTCCTTTCAAATCATTGTTGTTTGAGAAAACTCCACGTGCACAAGTAGGAACTTTTGCCTCGTGATGTCTTAGTGAGTGTGTTGGTTAGGTCTGGGGAATGTCCTTAGTCCTTGCAGTCTGTGGATCCTTCATATTTTATCTCCTTGCCCATCTCCCTTTAAATGATTGTTTTTGTTTGGAGATTTGGAATTGACATTTCAAACCCCATTAGCTCACAATCCATAGCATATTATAGGAGCCTACTCCTGCATTTATTTGAATTTAAATTTTTTTTAACTGAAAAGGCTGTGAATTTAGTGAAAACTCAGAAAACCAGTCTACCCCCATGTTTCTGTACATTTGTGTGCTGACAGTTCTGGACTGGAACATTTTCCTCTAGGGCAGGACTCTGCTGTTTGGAAGGCCAGTTTTGGGCATTGAGTAACATGAGTGGCAAGGTAGCCTGGATAGAATTTCAGGCCAGGTTTGGGGTGAGAACCATGAGAGCCGACTGGACCTAAGAAATCTGTAGAAGCTGAGTATTGGGACCAAGCATTAGAACTGATGGATAGCCGGCAGGTAGCAGAGATCATTGCAGAGCTGAATGATGATGAGCTAGCCTAAGACAGGAAAACCATGAGCAGGCAAGTGCTGGATCTCCCATTAGCATCCGACTGGGCGAGCATCATCCCCACTCTGCAGTGGGAACAGACTAACAAAGGACTGTACATCCTGCTTGCATGGCCTTCCTCGATGTTCCTTGGTGCCCAGCCATCTTCATGGATCTGCTAGAATGTACTGTGGTTCCAATTTAAATATGTTCTTCCTGGAGACACTGAGCAGCCTGTGCTGTTGAGAGAAGTTTCAAAACCTCATTTCAAGTGCTCTTGGCATGGACAAGCTCCTCTCTTGGTCAGGGAGTACCCCGGCATGCAGGAACAGTGGCTCACCCACATGTCCTCCTGCATGGCCTGTGTTACCCACTGAAAAGCACTGGCTGGGTCAGAAAGCGTATTCTTCAGTAACAGAGCAATCGTATGAGAATATTATGATTTAATGATTAAAATAGCCAGAGCCAGGAGTCAAAGCCTTGGATCCAAGTTCAGGCTTTGTTGCCAGCTAATCATGTGACCGCAGAATGATTTCATTTGTTTGGTTAGACTTCGTAAAATAGCCCCCAACTTGGCCCACCACAGCTCTTTTCTTGCAGCAAATGTGTGCTGACACTAAGTGGCAGAGCATGTGGTGGGGCCATGAGTGTGGATGTTGTTGTTTTACCATAGTTCCTTTTATTATTATAAATTCCCATTGCTATAAAAATAGCTATTTTTATTGGAAAACACAAAAGAAGTGATTAAATAAAATATAAATACATTGTCTGAACTTTCCCAGGAAAATCAGGAATGAAAGTTATAACTAAACTGTAACTCCCCTCCTGTTGGGTTTTTATTTATTTTATTTTATTTTTTGAGGAAGATTAGCCCTGAACTGGCACCTGCCACCAATCCTCCTCTTTTTTCTGAGGAAGACTGGCCCTGAGCTAACATCTGTGCCCATCTTTCTCTACTTTATGTGTGGGATGCCTTCCACAGCATGTCTTGACAAGTGGTGTGCAGGTCTGCACCCGGGATCCAAACCGGCAAACCCAAGGCCACCGAAGCAGAACATGTGAACTCAACCACTGTGCCACTGCGCCAGCCACCCCCCCGTTGGGTTTTGTTCACTGCCCAGCCCTCCAAATCTGCTACAGTCCACTCAGAGGACATTTGCTCATTGGAAATGACGTACATATGCAACATAGAAGCATGGCAAAGTGACTGAACATGTGATAGATACTCTATGCCATTGAAGTGGTATATAAAGAGTTTTCTAAGGACATAAGAAAATTCTTGTAGAATAATGTTAAATGAAAAAGGAAGCTATAAAATTGTACAAATAATTTGATCTCAACTATGTAAAGAATGCCTGAATGGAAAAAAAGGAAATATACCAGAATGTTAACAGCAATTCCTCAGATTGGTGGGTTATGAATAATATTAGTTTTCTCTTTGCAGTTTTCTGTGTACAAAAATTCTTTACAAGACTAACCTAAGTGACTTTTAGGAAGGGCTTTTTAAGGGTCTCACCATTGCTCTCTCTTTCTGAGCCATAAAGAATGGCCCCTTTCTCTTTGATGCTCTGTGAATTACACCACCTCTTGGTATGCATTCACCTTTCTGTGTTTCCTTATTTTTAAAAATTACTTTTTTTATTTTGGTGTGAAATAAAGCGCTCTAGCTCCCTTGTCCCTGTTGTATGAGCGAGTTTCATATATGGCCCCGGCTTAGAGATTATCAGATGGGTTTGTTGGGTTCTGTAATACCCTATTTTAACACTTGGTTATAGGGTAAGAGAACCACTGCATTTTTGGAAGCCAAGCAGAATTTAAGGCCCAGGCAGAATTAGATATTGAGGCAACCACTAGAGTGGAATAGGATTTTAGCAATCCTATAGCAAATCAGGTTGGACTTTTTCAGTGTATTATTTCGGGTTCTTAGCTACAACCAGCAGACCCATCTGCTCTCTGAAGCCTTTTCTATGCACATGCTTCTAGCAGCACTTGCAGGATGGCCAGAGGGAAGCTCCTGTCTTACTGCCACCCAGCCAGGCCTCCTACTTCCTACATGCATCTCTGGCCCTGCACCTGCTCTCTCTGTGCATCGGTACCTCCCCTTCCTCACCTGATATGTCTGCTTGGTCACCCAGTTAGTCCAGCCCACCTTCCCAAGAGCATCTCTCTGATCTGCCTTCCTAGATTCATGCTGCTAAAGCTTGTTGCTCCTCCTCTGCACCGCCAGCTTGTATGTACCTCTAGGTCAGTATATGTCTCATGTGACATTTTATTGTAACAACATATCTGCACTTCTTATCTCTCTACCACTGTATCACTCAGGGTTTCTAGAGAAACGGAACCAACAGGATGTGTGTGTGTGTGTGTGTACAAAGATTTATTTTAAGGAATTGGCTCGTGATTGTGGGGGCTGGCAAGTCCCAAATTTGTAGGGCAGGCCTGAAGCTGCAAACTCAGGCAGGAGTTGACATTACAGTCTTCAGGCAGAATTCCTTCTTCTTGGGAAACCTCAGTCTTTGCTCTTCAGGCCTTCAAATGATTGAATGAGGCAGACCACATTAAGGAGGTGATCTCCTCTATTTGAAGTCAACTGATAGATGTTAATCACATCTACAAAACACCTTAAGAGCCACATCTAGGTTAGTGTTTCTTTAAATAGCTGAGTGTGACAGCCTAGCCAAGCTGATTCACATGACTGACCATCACAGGACTAGCCTGTGAGCCCTTCCAGCTGCTCCAGGTACTTCTTACAGATGATGCACACATGGGGCTATCAGAACCTGGCTGGGCCCAATGTCCCTGGCTATGAATGAGCATTTTTGTTCACACACTGCTCTAATGACTACTCTCTGCAGGCTTATCAGTCCTCTTGTTAGAAGAGTATTTCCTGACAGCGGGCGTTACATTAGCTAATGTGCGTGCAGGTCTGTTCTATATGCACGTATAATTTCTTTAAATTTAGCCAGAGCCTTATTAAGGAAGGAGTCAGTATGTCACTTCTTTAACTAATTTGTCCCCAGCAGTCATGGTCATCTCTGTTTCTGCATGAAGCAAGGTGTGCTCGGGCACTCGGAGCCCGTGTGTCATAATTACAGACTTGAGGAGCAGTAAAGTCTTAATGGGCAGGCTTCCTGAAAAGGATGCCCCACTTTGTTCCTTGACTGACTTCCATTACAGCTGAGAGAGAATCAATACGACCTCTTGTTTCATCAGTGCTTTTCTTCCGCTTGGGCAGCTGCCTAATAAAGAGCCACATGGTGAAGAGAATGGATGATGCCACTCACCCTGCTGCCTGAGGCCTCTGTGTCCACATGTGGGAGCACCACGTGCATGTCACAGGGCTCTCAGGCCATCTGGAAGTGTGTGTCTCTGCTAGTGAAAATCACTCGGCATAGTGGAGAGTCATCTTCCTCATCTATAAAGTGCAAAGAAGAGGGGAGTTGTGAGGATTGAGTGAAATAATGCGAACTACTGACCGCAGATGACCCAATGCATGTTAGCTATTTTAATGATGAAATTCCAGTCTGGCCCTAATAATGGTACTGTAAGGTTTCTGCTTCTCAATTTCCTCATCTAGAAGAGGAGACAGCCAGCCAGGCCTATCTCCAGAACCCCTCTCTAGGAGTGTCCTGGGTGACCTGAGTGCTCAGTGAAGAGACAGATGTAGTTTGGGAATCACTGATGGGACAGTGGAGTCACTGGGGGGATCCAGCGAGGTCCTCATGACCTTCACCAGAGCTGCCTGCATGTGCCCAGGGTTTGCTGTGCTCACGCCTCCAGAAAGGCCCAGCCTACAGGTCCCGGGAAGAGGGGACTGGGCAGTGCAGAGGGAGGTTGGATGTGCCTCCCTGACTCCAGGCACTGCTGAGACCCCGCTGTTGGCAGCCCATAGCCCAGGACAGCAGAGTGATCATGGTTTCTCACCATCCTGACCACTGTGTCTCTTGTCTATTTTCCAAAAGCTTCACTTTATACAGTTGACTCCTGGCTCACGCTTTCCTTTGTTCTCTTAAAAAGTGACAGTATTTGAGATGAATTTGCATTTTAAGGTGCCCTTGCTTCAGATTTTCTTTTCCTGTTTCTTTGGGCTGAATAGCAGAGAGAGAAGCCCTGTTGTCTAGGATTGGAATGGAAATGGTTCCTGTCCAAGAAGATGGTCTGTGCCCCACACATGCCATCACCCCTTTCTCACTTTGTCTTTGGAGAACAGTCAGGAACACACTGTGCCTGTAAGTCTCATCTTCATTTCTATCGCACAAATGAAATTCAGACACACAGACACCCCGATCTTGTTCAGGCTGGCTGAACTCAGGAGTGGCATTGTGACTAGGTCCGAGTCCATGGTCACCAGGAATTCTGCATTTCCCATCACAGGCCTTGGGTTCAATGCTCTAAGTGGCATTTGCTGCTTCTGGTGGAGTAGAGGGTCTGCTTTTCTTCTTTTTCATTATTTTTATCTTCCTTTTATTTTACTTTCTTTGAGACAAGCAAGAGTATGTGTGTGCATCTGAAATGAGAATCTGGCAGCATTCAGAATTTTTCGGCTCACTTCCACGTCCAGATTTGTAATTCAGAAAATCAGATGGTATTTTGGAGTTGCCGTTGAAGGGATTTGCTGATCCCCCTCACTGTGCATATTCCAAGTCTCCCCAAAACAAGGGAGCCAAGGAGCCAGAGCCTGGTCCCCCTTTTTCAGACATGTAGGATGTTGTCTTTGCACTTTAGGAGCCCACCTCGCATGTGAATTCCCATCTGCATTTTTTTTTATGTTGTAGAGTTTTCTTGGTTGCAGTTGAATTTCCTTAGAGACCAGCTCTCTCATGGTTCTTGAGCTCTGAGGCAAGACTCAATAAGCTTCTGAAATTAATGAATTCCAGCAAAATTACATTTTAATGACACTTTTCTGTAGGTATTCTTTGAATAGTGGATTTTATTGAAGTATTTCTGTGATGAACCTTGATTGCTAACATGGAGACTTGATTGATAATGACCAAATTACCTCTTTAAGAGTATCTTGGGGGCCGGCCTGGTGGCACAGTGGTTAAGTTCACACCTTCCGTTTCTCGGCAGCCTGGGGTTCACCGGTTCGGATCCCAGGTGTGGACATGGCACCACTTGGCAAAATCCATGCTGTGGTGGGCTTCCCACATATAAAGTAGAGGAAGATGGGCATGGATGTTAGCTCAGGGCTAGTCTTCCTCAGCAGAAAGAGGAGGATTGGCGGCAGATGTTAACTCAGGGCTAATCTTCCTCAAAAAAAAAAAAAAAAAAAGAGTAACTTGGTCTCCAATCTCAGCACCTATGTTGGAGAATATTTTACAGATCTGATATTGAAGGGTGACCTAAATTGTTTAGGCTTAAGACAAACTTTATTTTTTTACTCCAAACCTTAGGGCTAATAGTAATTCTTTATTTTCCTCGCAGGTATTGATGAATATATGTTACAAATGTTTGATCACTACTTTTAAATGTAAAAATTTTAAATTTCAGTATATTCCATTTATATCAAACAGAACATATGGCTCTCAAAGCAGCACAGAACATATTGGAGAGAAAACCAGCAATTTACTCTATTCTTCAGGTTCATTTTTCTTTCACTTTCTTGGAAACCATAAGATTGTTTGTGTGTTTCGGATCAAACATGTTTTTGAGCAAAGAGTACATTACCCAGCTGTCCTAAAAGCCATTACTTATCACTGTTCAAATTTAATCCAAGCCATCTGTTAAATTTCTTTCTTTCCATTTACTTTTGAGGCATATCATAGGAAAGCTGCTTCTTGACATATCTCACTTGGATAAACTACAAAAAGGAAAATATGTCATAAATTTTAACTATCATTTTGTCAATGCATTTTACATAAATAATTAAAAGTTATATTCTGCTTAGGGTTCAAAAACTCAGTGCTTACTACCCCACTTTAAAAATAAATTTGAAGATGCCGAGAAATAAAACAAACCTTACATTCATATTTCTTAATGGGGTAAGTCTCAATAATATTCAACAGGTTAAATTCTTTCTTTTAAGTGTGATTCTGTTGAAATTTCTATCTGAAGACTTGAGACTAAATGATAGTATGTAACACATATACTGATGTATTATTAACTGGTAATGTAGCTGGTAAAAATGGGTATAACTGGTCTATTTTTATTCTGAAGCCTGAAATAAATATCTGAGCCACTCAGGCTTACAAAAACATGAGAATTGTCACTCCAGAAATGAATTTGAACTCAAACACTTAATTTTATCATCAGATGACATTGGCAGAATTGGGCATGTGCTTGCTTTCTGTAAGGTGACATTGGCTTTGGAAATTACAGGAAGATAATGAGTGGAATTTCTATGCATGGCTCTGTTGGAACCTGGGTGTTTCATTCCTGAGGGCGGCAGTCTGCTTGGTTTGTCACTCTGTGACATGGTCTCACTGGGATGTGGACATTTTTCACTAGGATGGGGAGGAAACTGACTCAGATGGTCACTCGATCCAGGGTCACTTCTCACAGATGGGGATGTAGAGAAGGGTGATGGGAGCTATTGGTGAGGGAATTTATTTTTCTGGAAGCTCATTTGGATTAGATGAAGACATTGATCTCATGATTCACATCCATGACAGCCCTTGTCTTTGGGAAGGAAAAAGAACTCAGAAATAATGCCTACACATGTAAACTGATGAGGAGTAACATTCGTTAAGCCTTCTCTTCTTGGAAATACCTCTTTAATTAAAAATCTAAGCCAGCTTTGCAAATATGCTGATGTCATTTGTCTTTGATGAAGAGGGAGGAACATGTGCTGACCTGCTTGAAACAGTCCTGGGCATCCCCACCCCCAAAAAGAGAAACCCAAGATTTTGGGTTCTGAAAAGAACGAAGGGAGCCAAAGGTAAAAAGCTCAAAGGGAACCTGTGATCATCAGGACCCATTACATCAGGGGCTGATTTTCCTGTTAGTTATCTTTGCCTTCACTGCTCTCTGGCTGGCTGTGTTCTGAGTCCCAGGTAAGCCACCTCACTGTGAGGTGGACTCCATTACCTGCTGTGGGAAGGAAAAAAAACCAGTAGCTGTTTTGGGAGACAGCATGCCTTCTCTGTTCTTTGCTCGCTTACCGAAGTGCTTAGACACGATGTGACAGAAACCCATTATAATATGGCTTATTCCCACATAGGTTTGGAGACGTTATGGATGAAATCATGTGTACAAGGGCATAACAATTACCAACATACTGGGCTTTCAGTAAATGTTTATTGAATAAATAATAGAGGGAGTAAAAATCTGATACAGTCCAATTTCAGACTCTACACAAAGTAGCTTTTCTGTCTCAATACTGGTATTATAGAGGACTCTTTCAGGAGTGGCCTTTGAAATAAAGACTACTGCCTGCTTCTGGATTTGGAGATGGTAAAATAATGAAACGCTAAGCATCTGAGTACATTAAAACATTTATTGCAATCTTAGAAATCTCTTGGTGGTGAATGTTGGCAAAGTAGAGTAACAGTGGGCCTGTGAATTGGACTGTTGGCTCTGAGGGCTCAAGGTGAAGATGTCATTCTAATTCTGGTTGGCAATACATTGCTGACTGGCTTCTTGGCATGAAACGCAAGAGATAAGTCTGTGCAAATCAATATCAATCCTTCAGGAATAATGATTGGAAAAGAAAGAGCTAGTGCTCTTCTGACTTTCCATTTTAACAATGCCTGTATGAAGCTATGCATTTTTGTGAGTTTTAAGGGCTCCCCAATGCACTTGATATAGACTTTCTAAGTCTGTGATTAATAATTAAAGCAGTGAAGGGATTCCAGCTTGTTATAGCATGTGAAATGTCTGCAAAACAGCCATTTCCTAAAATGGGGCCTTCTTGGCCAAAAGGGCTTTATGTTAAAAAAATTGTCGGCTTGTGCTGTCCTCTCAGTAATATTTCAGAATGGTGGATGTACACATAGATCATTATTACTGGTCAGTCCTAGGAACCACATTGTCCAAGACACATGGTTTTAGGCTGGACAGCCTCTCTCTCAAAACCTGGCAATGCTGTGGGTCTGCTTAAGTACAGTGTTCCAACACAGAATGCTAGACTGGATGACAAGAGAACCAGAGTCACTCCCAAAAGCCAATACCAGGTTGTCCTCACTCTGCACCAAGATGTGGGACCCTAACAAGGACCATCCAGGCTGACACTGGGCAAAGTGATCCTAAGAACCAGTGGGAACATGACAGTTGTTCTGTGACATTTGAAACTTTTTGTAAAAACATTCAAAACTCTTACTGCTGGTTATGAATGTATGGGGAAGTGAAAAACAGTAGCACTAATATAAATTTAGTACAATGTAACTTAAAACATTAGAAACATCGAGAATTAAAGTGTCTCAAGTCTAGTTTGAACAATGCTTACCTTCTTGTGTTATAACTTAGCATATGAAGAAAGCATCTTTTCTGTGATGTGGTGGATTGTGATACACCTTTTTCAGTTTGGATCCTCTTCCAACATTTATCCTTTGCCCGTTCAGTGTGAACATCTCCAGGTGTCCCTTCATTGTGGATGTTTTTGCCAGCCTCACCTCCTCCTCTTCGTCCTTCCTCACAACCACATCCCTCGTTTGTGTGCATGCGTCTCCTTGGCCAAGTCCCTGTGGCCGCGTGTCTAGAGCCTCTCAGACAATGGCCATGTCCACACTCCCCAGGTCACCTGTCTCTTCTACAACTCCATTGATGTTCAATTCAAATTTCACTTCCAGCATTATCACTTTTCATTTCTTTGCTGCACTTGCATCTTTCTTGATCAGTTCTCTCTTTCAAGTAGTATCCATTTCTGTGAAATGTGTGGTTTATCACCAGGAGACAAGGAGCCAGCATGCCTACATGCTTTGCTGTCAGTGTGTGCACAGAATGAAGATGCACAGTGACTGATGGCTGATAGACTTTGGAAGAAGTGCTGTGACTGGTCACCGATCATGATTCACATCTGTTATATGTGCAGTGATTTGTGGACTGAAGACCTGGAAGCAAACTTTGTCCTTAATTATCACAGTTAATGTGCTGAGGGAACTGAAATGTGAACCATGTTGTTGTGGACTGGTGCTGTGTAGCTAAAGTTTCTTAACTATCCATGTATGTTGAACTAGCAAAACGAGGGCTTTCTCCTGTCATTCCAGCAGTGATCCTAAACCCACCTGATTATTGAGTGATACTAAGTTCAGGTTCCTGGGCCCCAAGGGCCACCTTCTAGATCATGTGTGTATGTATGTAAACTATCTCAGGAAGACTCTGATATGTGGTCAGGTTTGGGAGACACTGATGTGTAGGATTTACTGTTCCTGAAACTACTACCAAAGTCAGCTGTGGAAGAGAAGAAAGCCAGAACTCAATATAATTGATTCCACCAGAGAGGTCACTGAGCTGGAAATAGGAAGGTTGACGCCAGGAGGTGAGGCCCCAGGGCAGGCACAGGAAATCCCAGCTCTTATGGTTGCAGGGTCTTTGAGGTGACATCTAGCCCCTCTGGTTAATGCTCTCCCATTAAAGATCCTCATAGAGGCAATTTTACAAAGTACTCTGAAGTCACTGCTTGCTGACTAAATCTAGGCTAAATCACCCTGATTCTCATGTATCATGCACTGAGGAGGAAGAACTCTGGGGCCAACTAGCCTGTGGAGGGTCTTTGATGAGGGGTCTCCTCCTTATCCGTGGGATGGTGATGAGTCACTGCAGGGTGGGAGGAGGAAGTCGTCAGAAATAATTCTAGGGTGGGAGCCTGTGGCATGTAATTTGTGTCCACAGAATAGGCCCGGGGTTCTAAATCCTTAGAATCAGTCATCTGGGGAGCTTTTAATAAAGCCAGCGCCACCAAGGCAGCCCCCAGACCGATTGCATCAGAAACTCCAGAGGCAGGACCCAGGCATCTGCATTTTAAAGGCCACAGATAGTTCCCATGTGCAGCCAGGGCTGAGGAGGTTGGTGGAGGCTTCCGGGGACAGCGAGCAGGTGTCCCCCAGTCTCTGGTAGCATAGCCACTGGCCCTCTACCCAGATATAGCAGGTGGGTTTCTCGGGGTGATCTTCCAGAGGATTTTGTTTGTTTGGTTTTTGTTCATTGAGTTTCCAGTTATTTACCAATGCAGTTGAGTGGTCACAGAATGGTAATTGGAGAAGAAAAATGAATTTGGAAACATAAAGCGGAAGGTATAATTTATGGCCGTGCAATTGGTCAGGAAAGTAAACTGAACGGCTCAGCTCCTGTTCAACAGAATTATACCAGGAGCAGCCCCATTAATTCCAGCGCATGCTTCCAATCTATCAGAGACTGTCTCTTTCTCACCCCTTGAATGTGGATGACTAATAACATTTTCCTTCCAACAAGTTCGTCATTCAATTAGTGTGATGGATTTGGGGAGGATGGAGATTGCACTGGACAGCGCTCATTGGTGGATGTCTCTCCTCTCTCACCTCCTCCTTTTGCTATGGCTCTGAGTGTTAGTGGGAACCTTGAAGAATTAACCATATTGGTGTGGACTGGGCAGGAGAGCAGTGTAATATAGACAGTTATGCTGCATTTAGGACCTTAGGGCGAAGGCTTTGTGGGCTACAAATGGGGGGTGGGGAGGTGGGGGACTGCCTCCAGCACATTCACAGCACGGAGAGCCAGCTTATTCTTAATGGGAATTCTCAGTGGGTGGTTCTGATATATTACTTACAGCTGAGCCAGGAGAATGCCTAATTTCTTTTGCAGTTCTCTTTCTCACAGAGGCAATTACTATAGTGAAACTTGGTCCAGGAGGATGTGATGAGATTCTATTTTAAGGTTATTTTTTCTCTCTGTAGCAAAGGAGTGAATAGCCATCGTTAACACCCTACTACCCTCCCAGATCTGTCCTCTTGGGCTCAATGCTCCAGCCTATTAATTTGTTCTTTAATTTCTTCCAGGTGAGCACTCCCTGTCAGCTCCTTTGTCTTAACCCTGTGTTTTAGTGCCATCCTCCTTATTCATGGTGTGCTGCGAAACTCACCTCCCCCTGGGGGATTGGTGATGAGAGTCCCCATACAAGCCCTGCTTCCGGCTGCTCAGAATGTGGCATTTGAGTCCCTGTCCTCTGAAAGCACTCTGGCATTCTGCGTCAGGTTGGATTTACCAGAACCTTGGCTTGGACCCCTGCCTGCTTGAAATCAGCTGGGTGGGCCCTGGCTTCACGTTTAGGTGCAACCAGTCTGAGAAGCACGGGGCTTTGGGCTGGAGCAGGCTGTCCTTGTGCGTGCCGTGCTCTGCTTGTGCTTTCTCACTCTCTGCCACCCCCCACTCCCTGCTCCAGCCTGTGGACTGGTCAGCTTTCTCAAGCTTACAGGTAACTCTGTAACCCTGGGATCAGAGACTTCAAGGAAGTGCTTGGGGTCCTTGGTTGGTAACTCATCTCTGACCCATAGAGGTCCTCCTGTGGTGCTTTCTCTGGAAGTGATGGTTTGCTTGTTTGCTGAGGTAGCCATGGAGAGTGCTGCTGTGGCTTTTTGGTCTTTGCTGTCCTCTGAGAAGGCTGAATTGGAAAAGGCCAAAGGGTAGATCTCATCCATTTATTAGCTGCTGGTCCAGAATGGGCAGTGGGGAGATGAGACAGCAAGTCAGATACACATTAGGTCAGTTTACATTGTGTTTGCCTAAAGCGAATGTTTTATTTTTGCTGAATTTGGCTTCAGATGCTAAGTCAACTGTATAGGAAATTTAGACATACATTAGGAATTCTTTTTCTTTTTTTTTATAATCCCCTATAACTTATTACAAACAAGATACAAAGGATTGTTTTTGATCCCGAACTAAATTCTAGTTCAAAATTTTCTTTCTTGCTGTAGATTTTCTCATAGGTCTTTCACCAGCTTGCATCTATTAGATTGGAATGGGACAACAGACATCTGCTCTCTGGAGAGTGTAGTAGTAGTCCTGGAGGGGAAGGTGTGGTGGGGTGCTGACAGGGCCCTCCACCAGGTCTGAATACACCTGACCTCAGGTCACCTGCACAGGGCCCTCATGAGGTGGGGGATATGGTCCTCCTGGGTCATAGAGCCCGAAGAGGCAAGCCACTTCCTTACCTAGGGTCACACAGATAGTCCATCCAGGTGTGCGCTGGAGCCCCTTCTGCCCCAGCTGTGCTCCATCCCAGGAGCTTGGCCCCGACTTCTGGGGGAGTGCCCAACCTTCTGGGGAGGTGCTTGACCTACAAGCGGGGTCCTAACATCCAGAGAAAGTCCCTGACCTCCAGGGGAGGGCTGACCTCTAGGGGGCCCTGGAACAAAGTATGTGCAAGTCCCATCTACAATTGCACTTGCAGACCCAAAGGCTGCCAACTGTCATTGTTTTCGGTTCCTCACTCATCGCCCAGGCGAGCTTCAGAGATAGATATGGTACACTTAAGAAGTATCACTAATTTAAGGTAAGCAAATTAAGAAAAATTGAGTGACAAACCTTTCTCGTTTAGAATAGAATATCAATACCCATAGAAGAAACTGTAAGTGTTCCATCTGAGATGTGCATATTCTTTAATGACTAAGGAAATCTTCTCAAAGGCTTGCAGCACAATACAGTAAGAGCCGATTTTAGATTATTTATATTATTTAGAAGAGGCAGGAGACCAAAATCATGATGGGACACAGGAGGATTTTTTATGCTCTGAAAGAAAAAACACTGCCTTAGAAAATGGTTCCTCGGAGTCCTCTGGCTTGGCAAGGTGCAGTGACTCACACTTACCCTCTGTCAGGCCCTCAGGGTGACCCCACCACCATCCCCAGCCCAGGGCTCACCATGGAACAAGATCAGGAGATGATCTTATGGTCACTGGCAAGAGGACCATAGATGATGGATGTTCTGAGACTCTCCTGGGTCGGTGGTCGGGGGCAGGGGTTTGTGATGATGTGGTGGTGGATATATGGCTCCTTGACCTCCTGCTTTGGTGTTATTTGTTTGTCAACCACAGAGACATTGAGCACTCACCATGGGCCGGGACATCAGAGAGTAGACAGCTCGCTTTTAAAAACAAGACCAGCTTTGTGTAAGAAGGGCATTGAATCTATGCTCCTTCTGGCTCAGTTGTCACCGAGCGGCCACGGGAGTGAGGTCAAGGTTCAAGGTGCAGGAGCGCGAGACTGCCTGGGTGCAGGAAGCTGCCCTACAATTGGTCCCGTGGCTCTGAGCACCTCAGCCTGATTGTGGATATGCAAGGAGCTGAGAACCTGGGATGAGGGCACTGGGAAGTGGTTCCTTGGAGATAGCTATTGCTGAGCTTTGTCCTTCCCAATTTTGGGGAGACTGGGGAAGCATGACCTTCGAACCCAAGCCTGGTGTGAGGCTTTGAGGGACAACTTGGCCAGTTTGAAGCAGTTCCTTGCAGATGTCAAAGACTGGCACCTGACCTCAAGAGGGCAGAACAAGCCTGGATGGCTGCTCAGGGATTGGTGAGGCTTCCTATGGGCCAGAGTGCATGCCATGTGGAAGAGAGTGATGATGAGGTGAGGGGTGTCTGGAAGCATCTGGAGACCTCAGTGAGACTAGCTCAGGCAGAAGAAGGAGCCATGAGAGACCCACATCCAAGAGGAGCATGGTTCCTATTTCAGGGTGAAACCCATGGGCCTGTGCACATCTTCGTGCAGGTTTAAGAAGAGACACCCCCCACTGAAAAGCTCCAAGTGAGAAGTGAGACTCTTCCTAAAGAGAAGGTGGTCCTGTATTAGTCAGGACAGCCCAGGCTGTCCAAATCAGCAAGGCAAAACACCACAAAAGTGGCTTCTTGCTCATATGCCACGTCCCCTGCAGGCCATCTGCAGCTCCACTGCACACCATCACTTGGGGACCTAATGACCCAGCATGGTCATATGCCTTCTCCTTTGTACTCTGTGTGCCTTTTCTTCTCATAGGGACACTAGTCATTGGATTTGGGGCCCACCTAAATCCAGGATAATTTCATCTTGAGATCCTTAACTAATAACATCTGCAAAGACTCTATTTCCAAATAAGGTCATATTCTGAGGTTCTGAGTGGTTGTAAAATTTGGGGAGACATTATTCAACTCACTACAGGACCCCTATTCCCAAAGGGGTAAAGAGCCACTGATGTTTTTGTTCTCACTTTAGGGTTGAGGAAATGATGCTTGGAGAGGTTGGTCTTGCTCAAAGCTTTCAGCAGCTTTGGGACATCCTGGGAGCCTCTGCTCCTTGTTTCCCAGAATCCCTCACAGAATCACAGAGCTTTCATCAGAAGAAACCTTGGCTGGAAGTCGCTTAGAGAGCATCTACTCTACTACCTTCGTTCTGCAGGAGAGAAACTTGTTAGTCTAGAATTACCTGGGTGACACCAGTGGAACAGTGATGGCATCTGGTGTCCTGACCTCTGGTCTGTTTCCTCCTTCTGCACCTCCTACTCCAGGGGACTATACACGTGTCCTGATTATTTTGTTAGGTTAGTGCTTTGGTGTTGCGGAAAAAGCTATAGAAAGAGAATGGTGCTCTTAGGTGGGAGTAAGCCTTGGCACATGGCGGGAGGCGGGGGAGGGTGGGCTTAGGTGACTCGGAGGTGGGCTGTGTTTTTCTTAAATGGTGCTAGAGAGGGAGGGTGTCCAAAGACCTTGGTGATGACCAGCAAATGAACTCAAGTTCTTCTTGCAGCCACTGGAAGAAATCGAAGGCAAAATTCAAACCCCGGGGTGAGTTAGAGAACTGCTCAGGTGACTAGGCCAGTGTCTGAAGGTGGTGAAAACCACGTGGACACACACCCTGTTTTTTCAAGTTTCAGGAAACTTTGGAGAGCAAGTGCGTGGCATCTACTCAAAATGCATCAGCTCTCTTTCTTTTTAAAACTGGATTTTTGACAGGCGATGTCAATACATTTTTCTCACTCTTTACTTCAGTTCTTAAAATACTGCTCAGATCCTGCAGGAAATGTTCTGAATGTCTGCACCTCTGTGAAGGCCCCTTTTCTCCCCAAAGTCTCAGGTTGGGAGGAATCCTGAGCCATTTGTGGGCCCAGCCCCTGCCCTCAGGCAGGCGAGGTCGAAAACCAGCCAGAAGTTACCTGTTCTCAAGACCTCCAGGGATATCCCTTATCCTTCATCGACTTGTATCAAGGTCATCCAGCTCCTTCAGAGGATTTCTTGTGGATGCTCCCGAAATCCTCTGTGTGTAACCCAGTCTTGACTGCTTGCACTGCCGTCCTTTCTGGGCGCTTTTATACATGTGGAGGATGGCAGCAGGGGCAGCTGCAGGGAGACCCATCTGTCTTTGTGTTTTTAGCAGTGAACCACTGTTTCCTTCTTAGGAAGGATGGTCTTATGGATGGTCCACACTTTGCATCTGGACGAAGCCTTTGTCCTAAGGATGAGGACTTGCTGTCCAGCCCAACATGCTGTTGGTGGTTTGAGTATGGAGGCCAAGGGGAAGCGCTTCCTGTCCCCATCTAGTACGGCCTCCATCCAGCCTCCCAGTTCTGGCAACGAGAGAGTGGCCACACATGGTCCAGAGGCTGAGTTGTGGCAGAATCCAGTTTAGAACGGAATCCTCCCCACATGGATAGCAGATTGCGGTGGTTTTCTCACATGTCCCATCCATCTCCGTCTTCTAGACCCTTTGACAGATTTTATTATTGGGGACTCCAGACCAGCACTGCTCACAGCTGAGGGAGGTGGGGATTGTGTTAAAAACATCTCAGTGGTGGACAGTTGTGCAAACCTTCTTCTTTGCAAGAGTGATTTGTAGGTTTGTGATCAGCCGCTCCTCTGTGCCTTCTTCCTCAGGTGTGTGTGACTTATGTCGAGATTGGCGGGTTTTCCCTTCCTTGCTAGCGTACCCCTGGGCATTTCTTCAGAAAGCACAGCAGCCCAAACGTCCAGGGTCTGGCTGGAGGTAAAGCTGCAGTTGGAGCCACAGCGGCATCAGCCCCCAGCCTGGGTCAGTGGTCCTGGAAAAAGAGGGTACATTGTAGGGGGCTGTCCGCCTCCCTCTGTCTGTGGTTGTTCCCTATACACACCTCACCTTATAGCACCAGGTCCAGGCTGGCCCAAAACACGGGCAGAGGGGTGGCTTCCAGCTGTAGATGTCAACTGGTGGGTCCTACAAGATCTCCCATTTTCCAGAATCTCCTTTTTTGACTATGCAAGATGCCTGGGTAGGCCGTCACCTCTTAAGCCAGTCAAAGCTGGTTTTCAGTGGCCACTGCAGGCTGTGTTTATTTAAAGTGAGCATGGCCTACGGAATGGGACTGGGGTGGCAGGGGGCTTGCGGAGAGAAGCTAGGTCGGCCTGGCACTCCTGCCCCAAATCAGATTCCTGTGGGGCTCCCTTGGGCTCACACTTCCCCTCAGGTTTCCTGACATTTCTACTGTCTTCAAAGTTGCACGACTTGAGAGGAGTGGGCTGGGTAGAATAGAGCTTAGAAGGCCATAGGCACGTTAATCATATCAGCATGAAGCGTAAAAGATCAGCAGTCACATTAGGAGGCGGTGGAGGCAAGATTGGAGCCTTTGGTCTTGTCATTTACAGTTTTGCTCATTCTCAAGTGCATGTTGGATGTCAGGCACCCTGTTGGCTTCTGTATGACCCAGCCATCACTGTCTATCGGGAGCTGCTGAGGTACCAGGCTGGAGAGCCCAGTGCTGACCATGGACAGAGGGACTGGCCTCGGACTGTGCAGTAGCCAGATAGCGGGGTGGGCACTCCTTGGGGGAAGCAAGCTCTACCCAGCCTTTAGAAGGAGTATATGTTAGCTCTGGGAGGGGAGAAGTGTACATTAATGCAGAGAGTGGATATTACCCGAGATGAGGTATGAGTGGGAGGGAGAGTTTCTGAGGAAGAGGAACAGCCTGGGCCAGGTCTGGAGCCATGGCAGCATGCCCGGGAACTGAAAATTTCCCCTGGTCCAGAAAGTAAACCTCAGATGCTCATCCACTCCTGTAGATGCCACTTGTTCATTTGTAAGATGGGAATCATGGATAAGAATATATAATTTCTAGGGTCCTGTGAAATTAAATTAGATTGTGCCTGGTGAGGGAGGTAAGGATTATTACCTTTTGATGCTTTTTAAAAAAAATTAAAGACAGTAAAGTTATTACTAAAATGAGTGGCAAACATGGGGATTAACTTTGTGTCTTTTAAAATAACATTTGCAGTAACAGAGTTTCAAACTGTGTTTGTTATCTGTAGGACTAGACAAGCAAACAAGTTTAAATATTACTGGGGAAATTCAGTGTTTGTTAGCAGTATTTTTAATAAATATATCTGACCTTTGATTAGAATCTGAAGTTTTGATCCAACCCCCTTCTTCCCCATGTCTTACAGATCCCCAAAGTCAAATTACAAAGGAGTGGTCGTATGTTCAACTGTATTTCTGCAAACACAGAGGAAACACCAATTATATTATGCAATTACCTTTTCTTATCATTTGGACTTTTTTTGAGCCTAAGTTATCCATTTTATTTAATTTTGACACACTTAGTAATAAGTATCATTTTGCAGAAACAACTAATGAACATCTACTTTCTCCTAATTTCATTACAAAAAAAAAAGATGCTAATGAGCGATCAACACGTCTTTGGATTTGCAGTTTTTGTGGGAGGAGAGAGGCCGCCTGGTTTATACCCGCTGGGACTGATTTCTTCTTCTGCTGCTTCTTTTTTAAATTCTATTTGAAAAATTCAACTGTGGAGGGAGCTACTGTAATCTTCCCCTTAAGAAGGCCTATGAAGAGGAAAATCATGCTTTATTCTTTCAGTTTATTAAAATTAAAAATATGCATAAAGATGTTCTTATTAATTTCTTCATTATTTTATTAACATTTATACTGCCTTTGGTAGTATTTGCTTTCAATCCCAAAGACGTGTTTTGATGATGCATGTGTTTAGTTACAGGAGGGAGACTCTTTTCTGAAGTGAAAGACCACCAGATGTCACTGTAACTTAATGAATAGAATCTCACACGCATGTCGGTGCCTGCGTCACTGCGTGTCTGAGTGACCTGTTCCTTTCCTGTTCTTATTTCTAAAACCAGGAGGAGCTTTAGGGAACACGCATGCATGCCCCTCCAAGATTTGAGTTGTGAAATATGGTGGGAGATGTCTTCTTGCTTTCACTCTCTTGAAGATTTCCAAATACATTATGTTGCCAGTTCATGCCCCATTCCTCTTAGCACTGTGATGTTTCAGTATCATGGTTTTATTGAATCCTGAGGACGGGCTCCCAGATCGGGGTTGTGGTAGCACTCTGTCTGGGCTCTCAAGGGTCTTTTTGTCTCAATTTTGGGCCCAGGACCCGGAGGGCTTATCCACAGTCTAGCCTCCCCTGAGGTAGTGCTTTTTCTCCCATCAGTTCTCCCTCCAGGGCCCCTTGCCTTACAGCCTGAGGACATGCAATCTGGTCTTCTTTCCAGGGCTAGGAGCCGAGTATTAACTCCAGGCAAGGCTGAGTGCTGTGTATACTTTGTCCATTCCATATTTATTGTGTTGCCCCATCCACGGTTGAGGAACCCCCATGGTTGCTACAGTCACCAGTCTGTCTGATTTTGACGTCTCATTGTCCAGGCTCTGTTTCTATCAGGGAGGAGGACCAAAACTAGCTGAAGCACAGACCTCAGATGAGAAACAAAAAATAAGGTGCATTTTGTGAGTATGGAAGTGATTCGTGGAAACTGAGGTTAAGAAGCAGCCAGCTGCTTGTTCAGCAGGACCTTGGGTGAGAAAGTGACCGTTTAAAGGTGCATGCGCAGGGCGGGAGCTGGGAGAGGAGCTGAGGCTCAGTCAAATAACTTCCGTCACATGCAGCAGGTGGTCCAGCGGGATTCACACAGGAGGTCAGGTCAAGAGGTGGTCACTGTGGAAGGGACGGTAATGGTCCCTCAGGTGTTCTCCAGGTGTACCAGCCTCTTCCTTCATGAGATAAATGCCAATTTTCAGCCAGATATCTCAGGAATGTTGTCATTTACGGCCTGATACACAGCCTTTCCATTTGCTACTGGAGAGATTTTCTAAGGAGAGGCTCCACCATCAGACAAGTTTCACTTTTTTAAGCATGAAAAGGGCACAAATTTGTTAAAAAAAAAAGTTAAAAAGAAGTACATTCTGAATATGTTCAGGAAATACTGGATACCGCATAACTGGGTAAATCATATTTTGTAGCAGGGAGAATTGTGCAGGTAAAACACTATTTATTAGGAAAACTCTTGAAGTTTGTTGTTTGTTTCTTGCCAATTAGGAGGAAGGATCCAAAACCTGTAAGCTCATTTTGTGTGCCTGATAGGCATAATACTAAGCAAGCATTTCCTCCAGAGGTCTTTTCTGGAGAGGCAAGTTTTTCAGAGGTTTCGATTAGGAAGATCTCAGTCCTTCTGGACCAAGCCTCAGTTTACAACCAAAGAAAAGGTTTTGGAGAGGTTGTCCTTTAGCCAGTGCAACCTCCGTGGCCATGTCCAGCCCCTGGCATCTGCACTGCAGGGACCCAGGAATCCCAGGGAGATGTGGGACATGTGTGTCCCCACTGTGGAGGGTCATACTGCTGTGTTTTGAGAAGAGAAGTGCAGGGCAACAACCCTCAGGTGCTGCCTGCCCTCCTGAGACAGGCCTCCTTGGAAGTGAGCTGTTAACATGTCTTCTAGTAGAAGCCTAGATTCAGGAATGCAGCCAAACAAGTGCCTTGGGCCAGTCCCCTGGGAGCCCCGTCCTTGTGTGGCCACAGAGACGTCTTCATAAAATACCTCAGAGCCATATCCCATTCTGACTGGCAAAGGTGGGCTGAGTCCCTGAAGATGCAGGATGGAAGGGCCCACCTTTCCATGGGCTGCACACATGAAACGGAAGATTTTGAATTGTGCTGTTCTCAGGTCTGCTGTTGGGCTGTCATCATCCTAATGGGCTAAAATATCTCCCACTCAGAGGTGTTTGCACCTCTGAGCTCACAGCATTCCTTGTCTCTAATGCTCATTTCGTAATTAATCATGAATTGCCTTGTAAAAACTCTTGTTTTTTTCTTTTTTTGTGTTGTTCAATATCTACTACTTTCCCTGTCCCAGCATCAGAGTGTCACATTTATAGTCAATAAAATCGACATTTAAAATTCTTGGAGAGATGGTATACTCTGATTAAGTGATTTTTATAAAATTAATTTTTCTTATTGCCAGTGATGCCTTTTATCATAGAAAGGTCAGAGGATGCAAATAATCAACAAGGGGAAGATACAAGTTACTGTGAACTCGCCACCCCAGTATGTTAGTACTATTTGTATGTATGTCCTATCAGTGTTTATTTTCTTTGGTAGGTGCATGAGTATTCATAAAAATTAAATCATAGTGAACTTTGTGACTTTTAACCTGCATTTTAAATTTCATTACCTTGATTAGTTGAATTTTTACATTAACCTTAGGGCTAAAGCAAATATACATTTCCTCCCTGTCAATTATTGTTGATTTTTCCAAAATGTACCATCCTAGAATTGGAATTTCAGAATTTCAGGGAAGCCAAGTGAAGTCTCAGTTCTATGGGACTTTCTGGTTGGAGTTTTCTGAGTGGGGTGCAAGACTCTCTTGAGCCAGTTTGATTCTCAGTCCATCCATATTGCCTGTTTAAGTGAGTTGTTCCATGGTGAATAAATCCTCAGTTTCAAGAGTTTGTGCCTCACATGAACTTACTTTTGGGCCCTGGTTCTCAAACCTGCTGCCCAGGAGAATCGCCTGGCGGCCTGGACCCACTGCCTGGGGCCTGGTCTGATCTGTCTGCACATCGCTATAAAAACCCTCTATTCTCATGTCCAGCCAGGATAGAGAAGTACTGCTCTGGGTCATACTCTGGAATTAAAAAAAAAAAATTGCACAAGAAAGGAAATCCCCTGACATGTGTTTTTGTATAATTAATTTGCTTCTTTAGCTTAAGAGGCTGCTTCACTTGGCTTCCTGTTAAGACAGCCTATCAACGAAGATTGTGCTGTTTGTGCCTTTGCTGGGGAAAGTCTGTCCCTGTCATGTGCTGAATGTGCATTTGTCCATGCTTTGCCTCCAATGTGCACATTGAGAAGGCATCATGATCTTGTAACAGGAGAAGTTTTATCAAAACCTCAAGCTGTCTCCAGACAGCCTTGTTGGAAAAGGGCAGAGTGCCCATCTTGGCTGCTTCAGGAATGGGTTGTGTAGAATGTTCTGGGATGTGGGAAGCATGTAGGGGACAGAATACCAGAACATCCTGATGGTCCCACATATTTGACAGAGAAGCATGAAATCAGGAGTAGAACTGAGGAACAAATGGGCTTAATAAGCAACTTTGACTGCGGTTCAGCTTTTCTGGGTCGTGCCCTGTTATGGGCTGAATTGTGTCTTACCCTAGAATTTATATGTTGAAGTCCTAACCCCCATTACCTCAAAATGTGACCTTATTTGGAGACAGAGTTGATGCAAATGTAATCAATTAAGATGAGTCATTAGGGTGGGCTAATCCAATATGACTCGTGTCCTTATAAAAAGGAGAAATTTGGGCACAGACACACACAGAAGGAAGACCATGTGAGGACCCCGGGAGAGATGGCTGTCCTCCTGTCTGGGGAGGAAAGGAGCCTCCCCAGAAAGCAGTCCTGCTGACACCTTGATCTTGGACTTCCAGCCTCCAGGATAGGGAGAAATAAATTTCTATTGTTCTAAGCTGCCTAGTCTGTGGTACTTTCTTATGGCAGCCCAGCAAACTTGTGTGGGCCCTTTCTCCTGAGCTGGGACTCAGCCTCTGGTCATTTTGGGATGTCACTCTACCTTCTTACTTCTCCAGAGTTCACAAGTTCCCCCAGCTGCCTTTGGGTCTCTGACCCCAGACTTGTACCTTTTCTCACCTACTAGTTCTCTGCCTCTTTGCCCCTGAAACCAGAAAAATTCAACTTTCCATTTGAGCATTAGAGAAAAAAATGGTTATTTAGTCTTTGCCCACAAGAGCCTCTTTTTTAAAAAAAGTCTATTCAGTCTCTCTTGAGTGAGAAGATCATGCAAAACCTGTGAACTTCTCTTGGAAGCAGAAATAGTATCTTGGCAAAGGTGGCCACATCCATCCTGGTCTGGTGGAAACTAATCTCTGGGAAAATTTTTAAGGAGATCCCTACAGAGTCTTGCATTTTGGGAGGAAGGAGAAGTTGCAGATGAAGGGCTGGGCTGGCCCTGTAGTCTCCCACAGCATCTGTTGACATTGAACATGAGGTCATGCAGGCCTTGAGAAAACAGGAATGGGAAGTCTGGCTTTTATTTCAAGTCCTAAGTTGTGACATGACACCAGGAAGAGGTAGCAGCCACCTGAGTCCTGGCATACCCCTCACATCTGACTGCAAAGGACTGAAGCCCCCATTCTGGGACCTGGAGGGGAGAATTGTGGATAATCAATTTCAGCACCCAGCCTTGAGAAAATCCTCAGGTTTACCTGATTCTTTATTTCTTTCAGGACTCCCAGTTCTCCCTTTTCTTCAACTATCACAAATCCTGAAATTAGCCTAGAACATGCAGCCTCAAGACAAAATATGAGTGGCTTACTGCATTTGATGGAAGGGAGCATTTTCCCTTGCACAAACGTTTACAAATGGAGTTTGGACATGTCCTGTGTTTTATCCCTCCAGTGGCCTGTGGTGCATGTAGTGCTATGGATAACAGAGCATCCCCATTTGCACATGTCTGCTTGATCGACAGAGATGTGGGGTGGAAGGGGTAAGTTCCTTCTTTCCACCTGTGATTATTTTTCTGATTCAGATGGCATCTTGGCACCAGTGCTATGCATGCTGAATACATTTGGAGAAGGAAGGAAATAATAAAGATTAGAGCAGAGGTAAATGAAACAGAGAATAGAAAAACAATACAGAAAACAAATGAAATCAAAAGTTGGTTCTTTGAAAAGATCAACAAAATTGACAAACCTTTAGGTAGATGGACTAAGAAAAAAAGAAGACTCAAATTACTAAAATCAGAAATGTAAGTGGGGACATTTCTACTAATTCTACAGAATAAGAATGATACTAAGAAAGTACTGTGAATAATTGTATGCCAAAATATTGGATAACCTAGATGAAACGGACAAATTCCTAGAAACACCAAATCTACCAAGACTAAATCATGAAGAGATAGAAAACCTGAATAGATCTATAAGTAGCAGGGAGATTGAATCAGTGGCCAAAAATTTCCCAATAAAGAAAAGTCCTAGACCCGATGGCTCCACTGGTGAATTCTACCAAACATTTAAAGAAAAACTAGTACCAGTCCTTCTCAAACTTTTCCAAAAAATTGAAGAGGAGGGAACACTTCCAAACTCAATCTGTGAGGCCAGTATAGTCCTGATACCAAAGCCAAAGACACGACAAGAAAAGAAAACTACAGACCAATATCCCTTATTAACACTGATGCAAAAATCCTTGAAAAAATACTAGCAAACCGAATTCTACAGTATATTAAAAGAATTATACACCATGACCAAGTGGGAGTCATTCCTGGAATGAGAAGATGGTTTGACATAGCAAAAACAATCAATGTGATATACCACATCAGCATAAATAAGATTAAAAAACCCACATGATTATCTGAATTGATGCAGAAAAAGCATTTGACAAAATTCCAACAAGCTTTCATGATAAAAACATACAACAAAATATGAATAGAAGGAAACTGCCTCCACATAATAAAAGCTGTATGTGAAAACCCCACAGCAGATATCATCCTTGATGGTGAAAGACTGAAGGCTTTTCCTCTAAGATCAGGAACAAGACAAGGATGCCTGCTCTCACCACTTCTGTTCACCATGGTACTGGAAGTTCTAGCCAGAGCAATTAGGCAAGAAAAAGAAAAGCTATCCAAATTGGAAAGGAAGAAGTAAAATTATTTCTTTTTGCAGATGATGTGATCACATATGTGGAAAGCTCTGAAAACGCCACAAAAAAGCTGTTTTAGATCTAGTAAATGAATTCAGCAACGTAGCAGGATACAAAGACACAGAAAAGTCAGTTGCATTTCTACACACAATCAATGAGCAATCTGAAAAGGAAATTATAAAAACAGTTCCATTTATAATAGCATCAAAAAAGTAAAATACTTAGGAATTAACTTTAACCACGGAGGTCAAACACGTGTACAATAAAAAATACAAAACATTACTGAAAGAAATTAAAGAAGACATAAATAAATGGAAACACATCTTATGTTCATGAATTGGAGACTTAATATTATTAAAATTTCAATATTACCCAAAGTGATCTATAGATTCAATGTAATTCCTATCAAAATCCCAGTGATTTTTTTTGAGAAATAGAAAAATCCATCCTAAAATTCATATGGAATCTCAAGGAACTCTGAATAGCCAAAATAATCCTGAGAAGGGGGAACAAAATTGGAGGACTCCCACTTCCTGATTCAAAACCTACTGCAGTTGTAGTAGTGGCATAAAGACAGACATATAGACCCATGGAGCAGAATAGCGAGCCCAGAAATAAACCCTCGCATATATGGTCAGATGATTTTCACAAGGCTGCCAAGACTGTTCAATGGGGGAAGGACAGTCTTTTCAACAAGTAGTGCTGGGAAAACTGAATATCCACAAGCCAAAGAATGAAGGTGGGTCCTTACCTAAAAGTGTATACAAAAATTAATTCCAAATGGATCAAGGACCTAAATGTAAGACCTCAGACAATAAAATTCTTGGAAGACAACATCCGACAAAAGCTTCACAACATTGGATTTGGCATTGATTTCTTGGATCAAAGGCACAGGCAACAAAAGAAAAAATAGACAAATTGGACTTTATGAAAATTAAACATTATGCATCAAAAGACACTATCCACAGAGTAAAAAGACAGCCCACAGAATGAGAGAAAATATTTGCAAATCATACATCTGATAAGGGATTAATATCCAGAATATATAAAGATCTCCTTAAACTCAACAAAGAATAAACAACCGGATTAAAAACTGGGGAAAGGACTTGAATAGACATTTTTCCAAAGAAGATATATTATGGCTAAAGCTACTCAACATCACTAATCATTAGGGAAATGCAAATCCAAACTACAGTGAGATGCCCCCTCACGCCCATTAAATGGCTACTGTCAAAAAACCAGAAAACAGCAAGTGTTGATGAGGATGTGGAGAAATTGGACCCCTTGTGTGCTGTTGGTGGGAATGTAAAATGAAACATCCACTGTGGAAAACAGTATAAAGTTTCCTCAAAAAATTAAAAATGAAATTATCCTATGACCCAGCGATACTACTTCTGGGTATATCCCTAAAAGAATTGAAAGCAGGGCCTTGAAGAGATATGTGTATACCCATGTTCACAGCAGCATTCTTCACAACAGCTAAGATGTGGAAGCAACCCAGGTGTCGATGAATGGATAAGCAAAATGTGGGATATTCATACAATGGAATATTAGTCAGCCTTAAAAAGTAATGAAATTCTGACACATGCTACTACACGGATGAACCTTGAGGACATCATGCTCAGTGAAATAAGCCAGTCACAAAAAGACATACTGTATGATTTCACTTATGTCAGGTACTTGCAGTATTCAAAATCATAGAGACAGAAAATAGAATATGGTTGCCAGGGGCTGGGTTGAGGAGAGAATGGGGAGTTATTGTTTAATAGGTATAGAGTTTCAGTTTTAGATGAAAAGGGTTATGGGGATGGATGGTGGTGATGGTTGCACAACCATGTGAATGCATTTAATACCACTGAACTGTACACTTAAAAGTGGTTAAGGTGGTAAATTTTATGTTATGTGTATTTTACCACAATAAAATAAGGAGAAACAAACAACAAAAATCAATGATGCCATTATAAGGTACTGAGATTTTGAGAACAGATTTAGATGAATTGCTAAGGCAGCAAAGCCATTAGGGAGGAATTGATTTGTTCTGCTTAATGTGATACAAGAATCGCGGCTAAAATGGTCTTAAATAGTCTTGAGTGGCTTGTCATTCATAGGCAACAATGTATGGACAGAGAGAGGAAGGGATAGTGCCAGTAAGATGGTCTAATTAGTCCTAATGACTGAAGCGATCCAACTGGAATTGCCTGATAAGGAGTGCACCCGTATTATCACACCCTGCACACCTGTCCCTCTTCCAAGAGGGTGAAGCCTTGTACTAAGAGCTTGTGACGATTTATTGGAGGTGGTGAGAAGCCTTAAAGTGGAGAGCCAGCGTGCCTTGCCTCCTCGTTGGTTAGTGGAGTTAATACCAGATCTTCAGTGATAGCATGAGGCCTGCTTGTGGCCCCAATTCCAGTTATCTCTGAGGCAAAGGGTATGAGCTTGCAGATACATACACACACATGCATGGAGCCCTCCTGTGGCCGGTCAGGAGCAGCCTAGGAAGCAGGCAGCCCTGGGGCAGAGCGGGTGGGGGTCCCCCAAGCCCATGCTCCCTTTGGACTTTTTAGCTGCATAAGCCAGAAAATGCTTGATGTTTAGACCGTTTATGTGTGTGTGTTTGTAATTAGAATTGGGAAGTGTCCTAACTGACATAATTAGTTGTGTGCCATTAATATGTGTAATTTTGAAAAAAATCAGATGGTGGCCCAGTCATTTAGACAGTAATCCCCAATCTTTTCTCCAGGCAGGAAATGGACAATGCTGAGACTCTGTGAATAATTCTTGATGAGAGGCTACTCACCTTTTCAGAGCCTTGCTCATAGCCTGACACATCATAGCAGTTAACACTCTGTGCTGAACAAACAAAGGAAGAGCGAACCACTGAATGGAAAACTAGCAGTGGGAGAGCTGGAGCAGAATCCCCAGCTCTTAGCGTCCGTGGTGGTTTGGGATAGCTGCACAGGCAGTCGAGAACTCGCCCTCAGCTACCCAGGGTTTCTCTGGACACCTGGGTCCTTCAGCAGATCATCAGTGTTTGAAAGCCAAGTAATAAAGGATATCAGGGGAAGATGGGCCTCAGGTACTCAGCCTGGTACAGGTCGGGCCTCGGGAAGCTGCATGACATGCCTGGGGTCACTTGGCCCACAGTGTGCGTCCCTTCACCAGGACCTGTGACCCCTGGCACTGTCTTGAGTGTCCTGCACTTCCCACGCTCATTTCCACCATCCTCAGAAGTCCACCTGCAGCTGGCGGATCACATGTGGCCATTTCTACCATCCTCAAAAGTCCACTTATAGTGGGCAGAATATGTATGGCCTTGCAAATCTGTTGCTGGTGTTGAAGGGGTCACCGCCTCCCAAGCCCATCTCAGGGCTGGACCCGTGCAGGTGCAACAGGAAGGCTAGGGCTCTATGTCAAGCCCAGGGAGGGGCCCAGTGTGGGGATGTGGGATGAGCAGTGTGAGCAGCCTGAGCTGGGCTTCCATCCACAGCCTCCCTCTGGAGCACTATCCTCACACATGGAGGCCAAGGGAGCCCCCAAGGCCGATTTCCGAGCCAGTGGAGGGCCCTGCAAGTGGGCCTTGAGATCCGGGTGGGTGGTTACCAGGAGGTTCAGAGATGGAGGCAACCTGTGGACACACCAATATGGGAGGTGGAGGGAAGGCTACTGAGGGGCCTCTGGGTCTCTTGTCTCTTTACAGCCTCTGTACCCTGAAGCTTCCTGGGCTTCTGTCTGGGCTGCAAACTTAATACTGTCCCATCCCAAACCTCTAGTTTTGTGTGCCCTGGGAGGGACCATCCAGCAGGTTAGGCTCTAGTGTCTGTCATGGGGACAGCCTCACTGAGTGGTGGTCTGACCCTATGACTCCAATTTCTTACCATGAGGAGGTTCTGCTGCCAAAGCATTGAAGCTCTGCATGATTATCTGCAGTATTTAGTTCTGAGGGGTACCCATTGGTAACTCAAGCATCTGCCATGGCATACAGAATCTCCACCATTGCTTTGCTCAGCTGTTGATCCACGAGCATGCATCACCACCTCACCTACGTCTTATTTGTCAGATCTCCCCCACAAACGTTTTGGGTGGTCACTTTATATGGACACTGTAGATGCTGGGTAGACACAACACCCTCTCCTGGAGGAGGTGGGGTGGGGCTTGGACAGAGGATGACATGCTGTGGGTGGAGTGCACAGGTGGCTGTGGATTCTAGAAATGGCAAATCACTCAGCAGAGCACGAAGGAGCCTGGGTGCTTCCTAAAGGAGGCAGTGCCCCTGAGAGCAGATGTGAGGCTGGTCTGCTGCCCAGGGGAGTGCTGGTCCCTGGTTCCAGCGCCTGGTGTGGGGAGGGAAGCGGTGTGGTGGGAAATAAGGACAATTCTCCTCTTTCACCTCTGCCTCTCTTGGTCCTGAAAGGAGGGGAGGGGACCCAGGCTCCATTGCCGCAGCTGTGCCCAGACACCTGATTTACAGGTGCCCATGTTAGCAAGGAGCCCACCTCGACCTGTTTTAACATGGGGAGAATTTATTGCTTTTTTCCTGATGTCAAAGATGCATTTGTTTCTCTGCACTGAACCTTCCTGACAGGAATGACAGCCCCTCGAGTACTGCAGCCCTGAGATGCAGCCGGGCTCCTGGGGGGCCTATGTCTGCTGCAGATCAGATCCCGCCTCCAGCCTGCTGGACACGTGGCAGCTGTCCCTTGTGGGGTCACTCAGTGTTCCCTCTCTTCTAATTGCTCCCTGTTCATTTGTGCTCTGCTGCTGCCATCTGCTTTGCCGTAGAGATGCGTGGAAGGAGCTGCTTTTTTTCTGTCCTGCTGCTTCCCCACCCATTGATTTTCCTTCGTCAGGTGCTTGTTTGCTGTGAACAGACAGTCTCCCCACCTGCCTGCCCCTCCATCTAGTGCAACCTCAGACCAGGGCTGCTGGACACCTTTAGTCCTTGCCATGGGAGTCAGCACACACAGGGTGTTGGAGCTGCGGGGGTGACACCTGATCCTCCAACCAAGCCTTTCCTTTCCTAGAAGGGAATTGCACTGATGTGCCCAGGGCCACAAGCCATTAACCTCAGAAGGAGATTCATGATGGAACCCTCTACCTCATTTTGGGGAAGGGTTTAATTTTATCCAACAAATATGGACTGAGCCCCTATCATGTAAGATATGGGGACTGCAGTAGTGCTGTGACACTGAGTTCTGTCTCTGAGGTGTTTGTTCTCCAGAGGGGCATTTAGATTCTTACTAATTTAAATTTGTGTGGATGCAGACTTACCAGAATGGAGAGTAGGGGGTATGTTAGCATAGACACAACGGCATGAGCACCCCCACTTCTGGGAGTCCAGTTAGCATTCTGAGGCAGCTTGTCTGAGCTGTGGGACTCACCTTCCTGCCTGAACACACATGCATGGAGGCTGCGTCCCCAGGTTGGCCTATTTAGGCTGGCGCTGAGGTATGTGCCTCCCTAGCACAGAAACCTGAGTCAACCCTCAATGCCCAGGGCCTGTGAGATATAAGTATGGTTATCCTGAGTGCTCTCTGCATGTGGGACTCTGGAATTCTCCCCAGGTCCTCAGTTCTCCCAGCCGTTTTTTGGAGTGAGTGCTGACTGTGCCGAATTCTCCATCTCTTCTCTCTTCTCCCCGAGTGATGTGCCTTTCCCATGCCCTGCTGGACACCGACTGGATCCTTCTATCCCAAATATCTCTGATTTTACTGAAAGCAGGGACCAATGCAAACATCCCAGGTCCATCATGTGCTGGGGCGTCTGCAGTGTTCTGGGTTGTGTGCGACCTTCCAGTTGTTGTCCCCGGCTCTCTTCACTCCCACATGTCAGAATCCCCATCCATTCCATAAGTACAGCTGCTTTATCTTCTCATTATCTGTCTCCCAATCCTTTGAAGCCATGTTTTAGAGATAGTTTTCAACACTAAAATATATTAAGGTATTTTACTAAATATAAATTTTTCCACAAGAATTTATTATGGTTATTGAACTAGTATTTCCCCTGCCTTCATGACAATAGGGGCTCTTTAGTAGAATGCAATCATAATTGTGACATGGGGTACCAGGGACCTGGAACGTCCTGCATAGCCAGGACGTCCCTTGGCCCTGACCGACCTCTGTGTGAGTCTCCTCCAGGCACTGCCTTCACTCCCACATCCCGTCAGGGTCCAGCTCCTTCTGTTGTGGTAGCAGAACAGGAAATGAGCTTCCAGGTTATTTTCTCCTCTAAGGAGGTTTTTAAAGACTTTTCACTGCTGGAAGAATGGGAAACAGCAGAGTGAGAACAACAAATGAGGAATGAAATCTCTCATCTCACGCCTTTCCAAATCTCACAGGGATGGAGCCTGACTTTGCCTGTCTTTGATCCATGTTTCTGTACATCTGTCAGAACCTCATGAGTTCTAAGAACCTCTAGGCCACTTGGGATCATCGCTGCCACCTGCAACACCCATCCCAGCCCCTGACTGTCCTCCACCCTCCCTCAGAAGGTTTTCTGCTTTCTATTCTCTATCTTGCAGCATATGTAAGGCCAGCCGTCATAATGATGGGCCTTCCAGCCAGCAGAGGCTGGAGCAGGACCCAAGTGCAATTTCCCTGGAGGGAATCCAGGTTTACTGCCTGCTCAGCTTTTACTCACAAAGGGAGAATAGGCTAGATCCAGGGTATTTTTCACAGGATCTGTGGGAGAGTGGGGGTTGGGTATTATTGGTTGGTATTTGAGAAGCTCACTCAGAGCAAGGACTGCCAAGAGACCTGCCGTGACCAGCATGGCAGGTGCGGGACAGGCAGTGTCTTTGTGGACAGGGCACTTTGTGGTGTGGAGGAAGCTCTGACTTGGTGTAAGAGGCTTCGGGGGCAACGAGCAGAGGCATTGCGTCTGTATTTGCAGCTGCAGGGGTGGGCACCAAGTCCAGTGGCTCACAAGGTGCTGCCCACGGTGGGAGACTGGCCTTGCAAGGATGAGAACTTCCAATCATTCTTCGTTTTGGTCTTAGTTGAAACCAGAGACCAGAGGTTAATGCAGTTGTTGTTTTTCTTAGGTTTGTGTTGACTTGGCCCACGCAACATTATGATGCCAAGATGGCTGTGAGTCTCAGAGAAATTGACTTGAGCGATCATGAAGTGATCTCATTGATTTTTGTGGCTGTTACTTTCTTGCAGTGATATAAAGAGATTTTTCTGTCAGTTTTTTGAGGAGCTGTTTTCCTGGAAAACATACAGCAATACAACAAAATAAAAACAAAACTGAAAATCTACCAACCCCAAGTGTGGAGATAATAGGGAAGCGTGAATGTTGTTTGCAAATGCCTGCTCTGTCCATGTAAAGTAGTGCATGGGTTTATGCTCCTGTTAAAAATGTGATCAACTAGAAGGACCTGCAGCTAGGATATACAACTATGTACGGGGGAGATTTGGGGAGATAAAGCAGAAAAAAAAAAAGAAGATTGGCAACAGTTGTTAGCTCAGGTGCCAATCTTTAAAAAAAAAATGTGATCAGGTCAGTCCAAAGGTGATCAAGATAATGGCTTCAAGAGAAATATCGATCAGCTATGCCTTTTCTTTAGGCAAAATTCGCAAAATTTGTGCAGTCTATTAAGTTTGGTTGTGTTAGTATGTCTAAAGATTATGTTTCAGGCTATGAGAAAGAGCAGTGGATACACTTTTAGAAGTTTTTCCTGTCTGGCCCTTTGTTTCTTGGATTATTTACATAAAAGCATCTACCTGAATAGGGTATTACTTTCTCTACTTAGCCTCCTGACATGCAAGGCAGTACAGGTGCAGTGCATGTGTAGTTTTATTTTAAGTAGGTGTGTTATAGTCAGAGCAGATTTTTAATATTACAGGTAGTTTGAGATTCTTAGTAGTCTGGCAGATGCTGATGCCCTGGCCCCGGCCCTTTCAGGGCATATCCTACTGTACAATCCTTTGGCTTTGCTCCCTGATGAGACTGAAAGTGCCAGAGGACTAATGAGCTTGGCTCCCCTATTCTCTCACCACAGGAGCCCTGACCAATGGCAAAGGAGGGGGTGTATAAATACTCCAGCCACTCCATGCCTTGGGAGGGATGATTCTGAGGTGTGTGGTAATTTTAGTGTCCGGAGTTCCATGGGGTTAAACTCCAGGCACCCAGTGATAGCTGGCTTGACAGTCCACCTGTTATTGAAAAACTTACCTTCCTGTCTGCCTTCCCCAATATGGGTATTTCTTATTTCAGAGTCTGCTTCTGGGGGAACAGAAACAATGACAAAAGTTTGTTCAGTGAAACAGCTGAGTGGGATTGCCTATATTGACATCACTGTCAATAATTCCCCAAGTGCCCATGGCTCCCAACCAGCTTCTTGTTGCCTCATTATTAAATATGAGCAGGAATCCCAGAATGACCTGACATGTGTAGAAAGCGTATAATGAAATACAGGAGCCCAGAGAAACACACAGAAGACAATGTGAAATAAACAGAGACTACGGAAAATAGGCAAACAAGTAAGACGTTTATAACTCTGGGGAAACAAAAAGGAGTATAAGAAAGGAATACTAATCACAATATACTATATGCCCTCACTGGGAATAGCATTTACAAAGTCATAATATTGTAGGTGTATAATACCAACCTGATGAAAATTATAACTAAACTGGGGCAATAGAGAGTGAGTGAGTGTGTGTGTGTGAGAGAGAGAGTGTGAGTGTTGGATGCAGTGATGTGTGATGAGGCGGTAGGTCCCCATCTTCCGTAGTAGGAAGTCCAATAGATAATGCCTAAATCTGAAAAATTGAGAAGTAGCAATGCAAGTGTGTCATTCAGAGATATGGAGATAAAAACCAAGAGAGTCAATTAGATGAGTTGAAACTGCTTGCCTCTGGGGAGTTTTAAAGGGGTGGGGAGTAAGAGGGTTAGAGGTTTGCTTATTTTCTTAACAAGACTTAGACCTTTCAAACCATCTGCGTGTTATGATGTTGAAAAATAAATCCTGAAATAAGAGGAGAGAGGTAACTTTGACAGCAGCAGCAACAACAAAAAATGAAACAAATACAAGTTATGTATGTTCTCTTTGTTCTTGTTCCAACAAATGTGTTTATTAACCTCTGCCAACAGTAGAAGTGATGGTAGTCGTTGCGCCAGCACTAATGATAGACTGGTGGACACCGCCAGCCCCCGACTTTTCACTGGGTGCTGAATAGTGCGGGTGGTAGAGTCAACTGGCTCTTTAGTAGATGGGCAGCCAGTCCTCAGCACCATGTCCACCCTCGGATGGCTGTTTGGTGTAAACACAACCTAGTGATGGGGACATCTCTTTCTGATAGGATGACAATATCTAGCACTTATTGGGCATGGTCAGTTTTGCTATTGCACTTGTTTTGAAATTATGGATTTGTTCCAATGTGATTGATATGTTGGGGGAACACTTTGAGTGGAATGTGAATTTCGGGTTATGCATGACGACTGATATTTTGCTAGTGTGGTTGAAGATTCACGAATAGATATGTTGAGTTTGACCACTTTCCTGGAGGACCATGTGAATGTACAGAAATGTCCACACTAAAGAATCCTTAAGGTATTTTGAATCCCCTGACCTCAAACTCAGATGGGTCTCATTTTCTTTTTTCTTTTGTGTTTCCAGGTCTCGGTTTTCACTCTCTGAGTGACCTCTCTCTGACTTCCTGCCCCCCATTGCTATCATGGGCACTTGTCAGTTCACAATTTACAGCGTGACTGCTAGGTGACACCATCCTGTTTGTGCATTTTAAAGGGCGCTTAGTTTTGGTCTGTTTTGCATGTGTGTGTGGTTGCTTTTGTTTCATGGCTATACTTTTATTCACTGTTTCTTGTTCTTTGTGGTTGAAATGCCTTAAAAGGCCTCTCTTCCCTTGAAGGTGATGAAATACAGCCTGATAGAAATGGTATGGTGCTTGTGAGGAACTGAGGCATAGAGAGATTGAGCTTGGTTCACAAGTGGCAGAAGAGGTTCCAAGATTCCAAGACCAGCGTCTTGATTTCATTCCACCTCTTTCCCTAGTTTACTTACGGGAGATCCAGTAGCAAGTTGTCAATATGATGTAAGAAGCTCAAATGGTGTGGCGTTTTGGCCCCCAACCTTCCTGGGCAGAATCCTATTTTGACCCTCATTTTAAGCTGGGACATGACAAGCTATTTCTCTGGGAAGGAAGGCGGGGGTCTGGGATGGGATGAGCTGTCTGGGCTACAGAGCGGGTCTCAATCCAGGCACTGGCCCTCACCATTGGGCCTCCACCGCCCCACCATGTGCTCCAAGGGCAGGTCTGGGGGGAACCCGGTGGGGAGGAGTCCTGCTGCTGCCTGGTTATGTTGGTGGGAAGGCACTGGTGAGTGCCAGGTCCCCTTCCAGGATGCCTGGACGGGGGCTCCCAGCAGCGTCTGTTAATGGGATTAGCTTGCTGTGGTGTTTTCTGCAGGGCCCAGCTTGAGTCCTGACCCCTGCCTCTAATTTTTGGGCGGTGTCTCTGGCCTGTGACTCAGGCAGTGAGTCTCTCTAACTCTTGCTGGGTTTGAGAATTATGCAGGGAAGGGAAAAAATGGCAGAAGTCTAACTTTTGGGAGTCCAAGGCTCGGCTTAAATCAGAGATCTTACAGCAGGAGGCCTTCTGGAGTCCTAGAAGAGCAGCTGTTTCAGCAGGAGCGGGGTATGCAGGGGGAGGTGCCAGGTGCTCCCAAATGCGGAGGTGAGTCTCTCCAAAGGTGTCTCACGCACCTTGTACTTCCCCTTTTTCCTGGGACTTTCAGCCCTTTGGGGCTGTTTTTGGGTTCTTGATGCCTTGTTTTGGGAATTGCTGCGTGGTTTGGCATTCATCACAGCTATGACACAGAACCTGGGGTTTGCTTCTGGCGTTGAAGTTGCAGAGTGAGCGGGGGACACACACTTGTGGCAGATTTCCTCTCTCGGTGATGTCACCCTTCTGTGCACATTTCCATGGGACTTTTTGTTTTGGACCATTTTGCATGTTTGAAACAAAGTATATATAATAACCGTTACCTCAACACAATGCTTTTATTCTGTGTTTCAGACAGCTTCTTTTTTGGGCGAAAATGCTTAAAGGCCTTTGACACTGACAGGTGAGAACCAGCCCTGGTAGGGAACAGTGTCTCCCCTGGAAGATGAGTGCTCAGCCCTGTGGACCCCAATGACCTTCCATGTGGCCCATAGCAGTGTCCCTGGGCTGTCCCCAGGCTGTCCCTCCCTGTCCCCAAGCTGTCCCTGGAGCAGCATCCCCACGCTGTCCCCAGGCTATCCTTGGAGCAGCATCTCCAGGCTGTCCTTGGGCTGTCCCTGGAGCAGCATCCCCAGGCTGTCCCTGGGCTGTCCCTGGAGTGGCATCCCCAGGCTGTCCCCAGGCTATCCTTGGAGCAGCATCCCCAG